>NW_005874802.1:0-14214 GCF_000147115.1 Myotis lucifugus
CCGCGACTCCCGGCGGCTCGGAACGGGCAGGACCGGAGCCTGGCGGGGCGGAGTGGCCGAGCGGCGGCGGCGGGAGGCGCTGGGCGTGCGCAGGGGTCTGAGGACGGCCCGACACCCCGGGAGAACCCCCCGCCGCGTGGGACGGCGCCCCTCCGTAGCGAGCTTCTGGAGCACCGCGAGCCGGGAGGCGAAGGATGCTGTCGGCGCGGCCAGCGGGCTGCGGGGCAGCGCTGTGGCTCGGGCTCGTCAGCTGCGTCCTCTGCAGAGCCTGGACGGCCCCCTCCGCGTCCCGTGAGTATCCTCCTTCCCGCTCGCCCCGCGCCGGGGCCGCGTCCCTGCCGCAGGGCTGTGCCACCCCGGTCGGTGCCCTCCCCCAGGTGCATTCGCGGTGCTCGCCCCGGTTTGGGTGCGGGTCTCCGCTGTCACGCACTTGCAGCCACTGCAGCAGGCAAACTCCGAACCCGGCGCTCCCGGGTGCGGGGCCCAGGGTGGTGACGCTGGAGATGTTTCTGGAAAGTTGTGCCTGGTCGTGGAGACGGGTTGGCAACTGCTGGGTTAGAGTGATGCGTGTAGAGGACGGCTTCTCGGGAGTTGTTCCTCCACTTCGGAGTGTCTGTGTGTGTGGAGGAAGTTCGTGGCATTTTGCTTCGGGAGGTCGGTCAGTGGCTGGAAAGTGACGACTGTGGCAGAAATAAGTTTCTTATTTTTGTTGATGGTTTCCATTTACATGAGCACGTATTTGGGGTTGAAAGAGGAGCAGATTTGGGGCCGTTTGGACACCTACGGACTTGTCTTTAAACCTCCCTCCCACCCACCCCAAGAAGTTAATGACCACTCAGTACTTGCTTACTAAAATGGAGACAGTGGATCCAGTATTCTCACGGAAATTGCTTGCGTTCTTTGGCTGTTTGAGGTAATGCAGTCTAGGACTTGGGGCAGTCAGTGCAAAGCATCAGTAATGTAGTAACGAGCAGATTTCAAGTTCTCAGGGAAACGATGCTAGTCCATGTGTTTATCTCAGTGTGTTTTTGCCAGCTTAAAAAATCGCTCATGTTTTCATGAGGTTAGAAAGAGAGGATTCCACCCCATCTTCTGCATTGCTTTGGAAGCGCATGGTGGCTCCTTGGTTCAGGAAGAGTTAAACACTACTAAGGTCGCCTATAGCAATCCCAGGGTAAAGTTCATACGCACAGACTTGTTTCTGAGAATGAGCAAGGTGTTTAACAGTAATCATGAAAGTTTAATAATGTTTCCCATTAAAAAGAAAAAGTTCAGTGTTTTCCAGAATTAATCCTATGGGAAGTAGTTCTGTCTCTGTTGTTTACAAGATCCTGGGATGCATTAATGTACCTGTGTTTCTATGTGTTAATATCAATGTTCTTATTCTGGGGTGTACATATGAATAAGAGTCAGTATCGAAAAGGACTTAACCAGGTGTGCTAAAGAATCTACTACATAACAATATCATATGATGAACCAGCATTGGCTTTGAGATATTTTCCCAGACACAGTATTTGCTTTGCTTTTCTTGCACCGAAAGATATGGAAGCCACTAAATGACAAAGTTTATAATGAACTTGAAAAACGTTTTATAGGTGTGTTTTTTCTTCAAAAAACAGATTAAACCTAAAAAGTGATATATTATTAATGTTTTATGTCAATTTAATAGATTGAAACAGAAATTGTGAAAATATGATGCTTGGCATTAATATTTACATAAATATCTGACTATATCCTGAGGAAATTATTTTGATGAAATTTGGTTCTACTTCAAGGTCTGTTGATATCGAACTGACTGCCACTTTTCTAAGAAAATAACTTATTATGAAGAAAGTTTATTCCATTCACTGATTGAAGGCGCTCAAACCAGGGTTTTTCCTGACTTCTGTATTTCATCTTTCTGTACATGTTAGTTGTAATGGATGAATCTGAAACACTTTTCATATGTCAAGCCTGGCACAAATGCAGCCATTGGGTAAGAATGGAAAAGTTGTTATTTCAGAAATATATTCTTAGTTTTTCCAACTTAGTTAGAAATTGGAGCTAGGGAAGAGCAGAGACCATTACTTTTAAGATCATTAATGTTACGTTTGATTATTAAAATATATTTATTGAGCTAATATATTTCATTGTTTAAAAATGTATAATGGCCTACTTAAGATGACTTTTCACTTCATTTTAATTTCAACTGTGTCACCAAAACCCAAAGTTGCCTCAAATCCTGGAAATGAATTAAATAATATGAGTGATAAAGGCTTGAATGATTACAATGAGCTTCATGTGTTCAGTACTTTAAATTTACATTTTTACACTTCATGAAAAATTGTACTCATACAATTCTTCTGAAGAAGAATGAGAGTTATATTCTTAATACTGAAAACATTCAAAGGGGGAAAATGGTAACTGCATGCATCTACGATAATGAACAACTCAACCAGGAGAGGTCATCACAAGACAAAAAGTATCATAAAATATCAAAAAGTAACTTTTTATTTGGTACACATTTCAAAATATGATGACAATGCTAAAACTTTCTGTCCTCAAATAACTTTTTAATATGATGGACATTTGTAGAAGATACAGTTAAATATTTTTTCATTTCAATACCATTTCAAATATATATTTGCTTTTGGCTTTTTTCTGTTATATTGAAGTGCATATTATGGTTGATACTATGTTTTTCAAATGTGTTTTTTATTATTGATTTTTTTTAAGAGGAAAAGAGGGAGGGAGAGAGAGAAGGTAACACCCATCAGCTGCCTCCTACACGCCCCCTAGTGGGGATCAAATCCTAAACCCAGGCATATGCCCTGACAGGGAATCAACTGGAGATCTCTCAGTGCATGGGACTAAGCTCAACCAACTGAATCACACGGGCCATATCTTGATACGATGTTTCTTACACTCAGTCTAAAATAACTTTACATAAGCACATCTCTAGGATTAAGTAGAAAGAGTCTAATTTCCTGACGGATAGTGAAAAAGAGCTGATGCTGAGCTGATGGAATCATATAACTTTCCTTCCATATAAATATACATGTATAGGTCACATATGTAGTAAAGTTTAAGTAGAATATTTTCTCTTAGGGAGTTGCATTTATTTGAATATATTTGAAAGACCCTGATAGTGCAGTTCTAAATGATGAGGAGTTTGAGGCAGCATTTCATGAATTTAATTTATTCCCAAAGCATATTAAATTTTTGCTTAAATAGTGCTTTCTGGTAAAGGTCACTTTACATTATTTTATATACCCATTAAAGTATAATTTCAATTACTATCACATTTATGAAGTGTGTCTTCAATTGATCAAATACTTTTTAACAAATATGTTTTTACATATACAAGCATATATCAATATCTGTATGTATAATCCTTTAAATGCATGTTATATAATATACAAACACATAATATTATTAATATAGGATTAAATTATGTATTTATTGTATGTAAAATATTTATATATTTTCTGACATGTCTTTCAAGGAGTCTAACTGCCTACAAGTTCATAGATAAGTCTTTTTATGAGCAATTACTTCAAGTAATGCAACAATATCAAAACCACAGTATATTGGCCTATTTTCTTTCTCTTTAATTTATATAATACCCTACAAGTGGTATCTTTCAAAAAGTGAAATTAAGTATAAAGTATATAATAAATATAAAAGGGAATACTATTGGTTTACATTGAGCTTGAACATAGTCTTAATAAAATTAATTTATATTTACATTGTGAAAAATTAAATTAACAAAATAATATTGTCTTAATACAATGGATTTAAATAAAAAAGTGCATTAGGCCAGCAAAATGTATTGGTTGATAAGAGGTAATACATATTTACATAATGTGAACTACTAATAAGAAAATGTCATTTTACCTTTTTAAGAGAAATGTATAACCCTGATTTCATTATCAGCACAGATATTCAGGAAACAGGAACCTTTGTCCAAGTTTTACTCCTTTAACACCAATCTATGATAAAATTGGTTAAAAAAAAAGAATTCACAATTCAATATAGGCTTTCATTAACCTTTATACCATTTCAAACAGACAACATATCCTTTTCAGATGACAACTAACATCAAAGTTGTTTGATGCATATCATATTTTAAAAATCATATTTCTAATTTATTTTTCTATTTTAATTGGCAGGGTGTTTCAAGTTATATGGACTCCAATATTTATTTTGAATTCAAGATAAAACATTTGTTCATTAAATTATATCACTCTGTAACTCATTTTACTGGACAGTCACCTCTTAATGGAAATCAAATTATTAATAAAATTTATAAGTAGATATTTTTCTTTATATACTCTATATATCTTTTTCAGATTTTGGACAAAATATATAAACAGAAGAACTACATGAAAAATTGCAGCCTAAATTATGTTTCGTGGCAAAGTTTTAGCATATTTTAGGGGTGTTACTTGTTTAAAATTTGCTAAATATACATTAACAATGGCCTAAGCTGCATTAACTTACTTAATTGCTAATAAATTTTAAGTCTAAATTTATAGATGTAAAAAGTGTATTTGAAGCATTTTGGTTCAACCAAACAAAATACGTCTGGAAAATCATATGTGAATGTCAATTTTAGATGATTAAATGAATATGCTGCTAGGTTAATGTTTTCAGTGTCAACCAGTCTGAGAACATGTGACCTGGCTTTTTTTTTCTTCTCCTTTTGTGCCCATAGCCACAAACACATAAATTTGATGCCACCATCAAGGCAGATGTTGCTAATTTATATTGGCTTTTTTTTTTCTCAGTGCATCTGAGAAAAAAGATATATATATAAGAGTAGGCTATGCCTCTGCAAGAATTTATGTGATAGGATAAGGAACCTTTGGTTCTTGCTATGGCTAGAAAGTCTGTTACATTTCAGAATTAAAGTTAATGCATCCAATTGTTGCCATACATTTAAGCCATACTCCCCTGTATCAGTAATTATTATGTAAGGGGGTTATATTTGCTCTCCACCTGTGACTTTGTTTCTAATTTAATACTCCGGCAGAGGTGGGAGTGCTAGTTAGTGTACCCTATCACACCCAGATATATTAAAATTGCCAATAATTAGCTTAGTTAGTACTGAACTAAATGAACATGAGGAAATTTTTGCATATGTTAAAAACCAGCAACAACATAAAAGTTGGCCCAGCTGGTGTGGCTCAGTGGTTGAGCATCAACCTAGGAACCAGGAGGTCATGGTTTAATTCCTGATTAGAGCACATGCTCGGGTCCCAGGCTTGATCCCCAGTGGGGCATGTGCAGGTGGCAGCTGATCAATAATTCTCTCTTATCTTTCATGTTTCTATCTCTCCCTTCCTCTCTGAAATTAATAAAAATATATATATTTTTAAAAAGTTGTTTTTTTTCACTTCTGATGTTTAGTTGGGGAATTGGACTTTCTCTCATTATGATCTGTAAAAACCCTCCTATTCGTTCATTCGTTCATTCATTCATATTTCTGAATGGTCCTGTTAGTGATGGTATTATTTTTTTCAGAGAAACACTTAGAATACAATTGCTTTTTCTATGGTCAATAACATTACCAATTTAAACACATCTTGGTTACAGACTTTAAAGACTAACACATTCAGTTCCATCTCATCCATTTAAGTATCACAGGAATTTGACATTCCTGGAGCTGGAAGTTACTTCATGTTCTTGCCCCTTCTGTACAATTAAGAAGAGTTAGATATTTTGAGTCAATTATTCTCTTAAAAAATGAGTCATTTGCACTTTGTAAACAATGTTGTTAATTTCCCCAACTGTAAATTTTGAAAAAGATCTTGTTAAACTCTTACTTAGTTCATTTTGGGGGTAGACTATTCATAACACCAGCTTGAAGTAACTGTTTTTTTTTTATAGCACTCCAGATTTTTAAACCTCCCCTGATAGTAGGAAATCTGGAAATAAAGATGTATTGGTTGACTCTGAGCTTGCTGGCTGCAGATATATTCTTGGTACACTGCAAAAGTGGGAAAGAAATACGGAAGAGCTCCTGAGGGCCATATTCTACATTTTCCTTATGATTTACGTTTGTTGGAAATACTCTCACAAACATACATAGTGATACATTCTTTAATGTTTTCGTGTTCAGAGAGGAAGTAAAATTAGTCCCATGAATACTTTTACCAGGAAAAACATATCCCTAAACATCTATAAGGTTTCTACTCCCCTTTGCTAGCCCATCACCCCTGCTTTATTTGCACTGGGCTAGTGTCTTAGCTGTCTGGGACCGTGAATCGGACAAAATGGCCATGCAGGTGTGACTTCACTCTGTCAGGTTTGCTGAGTCTGTGATGTGTGGTGCAGTTATAATGGAATCAAGTTATGTAAAGTTTAATCAATTCAGCAAGGATTGCTCACTTCTATGCATTAGATATCATTTTGAAAAGGAGTATGTAAAAAGAAAAATATTTCTTTGACTCCTAACTTTCTACTATTATAATGCCATCATGTTATTTGATTACTAGTATTATTTCAAAGGAATACATGGAAAAAGTAAATACATATACTTTGAATTAATAAAACAACTTAGGCAGTGAGATACCATGATTTGCCAAAGAATAGTTTCTTAAAACAAAAGGTACTGAATATGGTCACAGAATCAAAAACTTCTCTACACAATGCCCCATGCAATCATATATAGGGTGTCCCCCAAAATGTATACACACTTTGAATGATTACAAAGTCAGTGTCTATTCACATACAGTTCATTTTCAAATTTAAAAGATTCTACAGAAATGAATAATTTTTTTTGTCAATGCCTGTTTTCAAACTGATGGCTGCTCTGGTTCATGCACTGCTGATAACATGAAGCAATGGAATCACAGACATCAAGAATCGTTTGTTCAATATTTGTGTGTCCTCAATTCGTGGACTGTTGCCGGTTTTGTACAATAAATTTGATCTTTTATATATTCCCGTAAGAAGTCTAGTGGCACTTTAAGATGAATTTTTTTTTGTTCAAAACTCAGTCTGGCTTCACCCATTATTTTAAATCAGTTAAACTTGAAAAGGAGTGAAAATTAAGTGAATTATCAGTTGTTAAAGTATGTATACATTATGGGGGGGACACCCTATATAATCTTATCAAATTTGCCCTATCATATATACTATAACACCATCACCAGAAAATGTTCAGCTAACTTTTGGTTAGTGATACAATTCACTCACTGTTATTTAAATTACTTGGTTATTATTAGATGTTCTCACATGAAAAGAATATTGAAAATAATGTATATGCTTTTTCTTTAATAGATGTTTCCTCATTGAGTTCCTCAGATTTGTAGTGACTTACATTTTCAGCAGCAACAATAAATGTTTTATTCCATAACCAGGCAGCAATAGACATTATTATGCTTTGAAATGTTTTCTGTTTGTTTGTTTTTTTTGCTAATTGGTATAACTAGCTAATATTTGTTGAGTGTACTCTAAATCAGGCACTACTTTTTATATGTGTTAACTCATTTATTCCTTACAACTCCCCAGTTTGCAGATGAAGAAACTCAAGCAGAGAAGTTAGATTTTGCCCAGGTTAGCAGTGTGATCTATTCTATTCCAACAAAACTGTGTTCTTAACCATGGCACTCCTGGCTGAGTATGAAATAGTATGTCACTGAATTTCCATTTCTCTGATTCTGTGTTTCACCTTGCTTCTAGGCAATGTTTTAAGTGTTAATTGATTCTCATGTAGCATTATAAGGGGAAAAGACCTTATGCTATTTCTTTTTTATTTACTTGTTTTTTAATCAAATTGTTATATATTCTGATGACTTAAAAAGTATATTTGTAAACAGGAAAATATATATTTGACATAAACAGATAAACAACTTATTTTAATGATAGTAATATCATAAAATAATACATACAATGACACTTACATTCTCCCTTTTCATAATAAAGTGATTTTGCCATGTAATTCTATCTTTCACATACATTTAACAGCCATGTGGCGAAAACACTTATTTAAAGCTGTGTAAAATACTTAATACTAAAATATTAAAATGCATTGTCAGATACAACTAAAAGCTATTTTAAACTGGTCGTCAGGGCATTTTTTTAGTCTGTATCCCAAACTGTAATATCATTGCCATCACTAGGGTTAAAAGATAATCCCTGTGTAATCTATAACCATTGTTTTGAGTATCAATTTTGTGTCATGTCTAAACCATAAAGCTTTTCTTGAAAGTCTTGTTGTGAGGAAAGCTTGCTATAATGGCAGTGGGAATATATTTGTCTCAAAAATAATTGTTAGTTCTAAGGCTTGAATATTTCTTGTATTTATTCCCTGCTCTCCATTCCCATCATCGCAGCTCTAGTTACGATTTTCAGTGTTTCCTTCGAGGCATTAATTTAGTAGATTCGTAGAACACCTCTGCTTTTAATCATTCTTTAACATCAATATCTATGCCAGAGATACTTTTCTAAAACACAGTTCTTGTCATGGTTCTCCACTTCTCTGGTTCTTGCCTGTCCCTTTGATGTCATTGCTCCCTAACCCAACATTTGCACCTCATGTAACCTAAACATACTGAAATCCTTGCAGTTTCTACAGTGAAACATGTTTTTTATTGCGTTTTTCTTATGCCTTCTTACATTCTGTTCTCTCTTTTTGGAATGTCTTTTTTATCTATTTATCTGATGTGAGAAAAATGCATTTGTAGTTCAAGCCTCAAACTTTGGAGCAGATCGGAGGTACCATCACCTCCCTGTGGCAATTTGGTGTAATCACAGACAAAATACTAAGAAAGTACTAAGCAGTTTCTTTGCTATATGAATTTACAAGAAATAATGACAAGTAATGTAAGCCACTTTCAATTATCCGACATTAGAATGAGAAATTATGCCAAATTGTTGACAATAGAAGGAAAGTAATGGATAAAACTCAGATACTTTTTTCAAAAATCATCATTTATACATGAATATTAATCTATCATTTCAAGGTTAATAATGAAACCAAACTGTGAAAGTTCTAAAACCTCTCCAACCATTTTCCTACATGGCTCTATTTTGAAGCATTTTCTGTACTTCACTTAAGCCATATGGTTGGTCAGGTTTCTTCAAAGCCACACATGACTGCCCTCTACAAAGCATGTTGTGGCAATAAAATACCTATCTTATTAATACAAATCAAAGACAGACATCAACAAAATAATTATTGTACCTAACAGGTACTTTAAATAGAGTGCTTATGGTGTCAAAAAATCTTGTAAATGATAGAGGCAGCTGCAGAGAAACTTTATAATTATACTAGAGGCCTGGTGCACGACATTCCTGCACTGGGGGATGTGGAGGTCCCTCAGCCCAACCTGCACCCTCTCCAATCTGGGAGCCCTCAGGGGAGCCCTCTTCAATCCGGGAGTTTCTGTCTGTCTTTGCAATCATACGAGCGAATTGTCTGAGACCCCAACTCAGTTTGGTTTGTTGCTTACAGAATAATAGAGGCATTTTTTTTTTCTTTGCTTCATTGGTGGAGATTTCCTGGAAGTTTTAGGATATCTTCCCTTTAATTTTTCCTAGACACTCTGATTTTACTTATGTCTCTCACCTTTGCTTTCCATCCATCCCCCACCACAACAGAAACTTGCTCCAGGCTCACTTTGCTCTAGTGTCTAGGACAGGGGTCCTCAAACTTTTTAAACAGGGGGCCAGTTCACTGTCCCTCAGACCGTTGGAGGGCCGGACTATAGTTTAAAAAAAAAACTATGAACAAATTCCTATGCACACTGCACATATCTTATTTTGAAGTAAAAAAAACAAAACGGGAACAAATACAATATTTGTATTTTCATGTGGCCCGCGGGCCGTAGTTTGAGGACCCCTGGTCTAGGAGATCCATCTGCCACCAGAACTACAATTTCCAGCATTCCTGGTGCTTCCCACGCTCTGGGCTTCCGCTTCTGGTCCTGGGGCTGCCACCAAAACTACTATTCCCAGAATTCCTGGTGCTCCCCGCGATCTTGGTTTTCCCTTCCTGCTCTGTCTCTGTCCCATGGCCTCCCACTCTGCCAAGTCCTGCAAGCTGCCAGCTCTCTCTCTCTGCTCTCCGTCTGGCGGCTTGGGGAGCCAATTTCCCCAATCCACTCCACTCTCCACCGGCTCTCCTGCTCTGCACCTGTGTATGCACATTAACCCGCCATCTTTGTCAGGTTAATTTGCATACTCCTGATTGGCTGGTGAGCGTAGCGGAGGGACAGTCAATTTACATGTTTCTCTTATTATATAGGATATATCTGTAGTATATCATAATCTAGCATATTAATTGATATTATCAAAGTTGACAAGACATGTCAGGTGGCTTGATTTTTAATATAACAAAAGTATCCTTTGTAAATGCAAAAATAGTCACATATTCAATTTGCTTATAATTTAAATTAACTCTCTCCATCTCTACATTTGAAGCTTTATACATTCTGTGCCTCAACCTTAAAATATCCTCCATTCTATACAGTCTTTACCCTTCTAAAGCCTGCCAGTTCAGTGAAGTCTGTTTTAAATGTTACATTCATTGCATTGATTCCCATGGCCCTGCCTTCTGATAACACAAATTAGTCCCTTTTCTTCTATCCCGTAGTTTACACAAGCAAAGCCTATATTTTGTTGATAGATTAATAGATATAAGGGTGTGGTTGTATCAAAGGAACTAGACTTCAATGAACATCTCTTATAATATTAGGAGCTGTACTAATTGCATTGAATTTATTATATAGAATTAGTGAATTACTTTTCTTCTGGAATTCTCACAGTATAAAGATGCTCAAAAAATGTAAAGCTCACCAGTTTCATTTTCTTACTCTTATCAAATTCTCCCTAATACTGACACAAAATTTACATCCAAGTAAATTCTGGTAAGTAATTGTAATTGGGCTTTTAATGTAATAAAAGCTTAATATTTTCCCAATAACCACTGCCAAAAACATTTGAAGACATATATGATAAAATCCTATTAAATGCAATTTTAAAATTTGGCCACTATTTTTATAGATAGATAATTAATTCTCAAAGATTAATATATCCATTAAGAGAAGAGACTGGTTATATTGAGTTGTAACCTTCAAATTAGCTATAACATTCCTAGGTACCTAAGTAGTGTTATATAAATTCAATTGAATTGAAATGGGTTAGTTCTGTATATAAATTGTACAGATAGTGAGATTGTATCATCAAGTACATATTTTCTTCTTAGTTTTACTTTCCTAGCTAAAAGCATTGTATTTAGAAGTAATATAATTTAAAAATAATATTAGTTACAAAAAATTTTGTCCATAACTAAAGGCCCTTATGTTATAAAAATATTGCCTTAAAATTGACATGTCTGTATGAATTAGCAAACAAAATGAAACAGATAAGTATTTCAAAGGATTGTCATTCAAAAGTAATAGGGCTATTAAAGTTATTTTGAAAGATAATTTTTACTTAATGTGAAAGGCAATTTAATTTCAATTTATTATCTGTTATTTGCTCAAAGTATATTAGGAAAATATTACTGCAATATGAGTAGTCTTCATATCATGAAAAACATGATTACATAATTATTGACTACAGTGATCTGAGACATTTTAGATTTACAAAGAATATATAATCACCCAAAATATAAATTTTGGAACTTAAAATGTGCTGTTACTGTACCTGTTTAGACTATAGGTGGTAAAATGAGAATAACCTATCCATGTTCAAAAAGAGATTTCAGAATCTATAATAATAAAAGCATAATATGCTAATTAGACCCGACATCCTTCCAGACGACCTTCCTGGGGCTCCCAGGGAAGCCCGGGTCCCGGGTGCCTGCCAGCGGCTGGAGGGAAGCCTGGGTCCCGGGTGCCAAAGGGAAGCTGGTGCCGGCAGCTGGGGGGAGGAAGGCCTACTCTTGCACGAATTTCATGCATTGGGCCTCTAGTCTTATAAATAAAAAGGACATTGGTTCATCTCTCAAATTGGCATTATAGAGCTTTTTGTAGAAGGCTTTCAGATCTGTTGTTCTTTCATTTATATGTCTGTAATTATAGTACTTAGTGCATCCCATACTGTGCTTGTTTCTACATATTGAACTTTCAAATGGCAGATGCACAAATGGAAAGACAATGCATACTAGTGACGAGAGGGCTGGCTTCCGGGGGTTGTCTTGAGACAGCAGTTGCCTAAGAAATAGTGGAAGAGGGACCACTCAGATGCATGCGTTGCAGATTGGCATGATTGGGAAAAATGACTGCCCTAGGCCTGCAGCTAAAATTATGTCTCATGATTCTACTTATTAGACTCTTTACAAGCTTCCACATAACACATACAGTTTATAAAATTTTAGTACAAAAAGGTTGCCATTTAATAATAAGCTTCTGTGAGTCAAGCATCCTGCTTGTCATTTCTTTGACTCTTATTTCAGAATTATCATATTTTTTGATATATTTGATCTTAATAAGTTACCTTAAATCTCCCTTTTATTTATTAAGCATGGTAACATTTAAATTAAATCATCTCAGCCCATCCAAAGGCAAGTTCATCAGTGGGTGGTGACTAAGGAAATCCTCTCCACTGATACATCTTAGCCAGAATTTAGAGGATAAGATGGAAGTAGCCAAGATAAGAGGAGGGAAGAATGTTCCAAGCAGAAGAGGACAGCATGCAATTCTGACATTGGCCAAGTTTGACCTCAGTCTGATGAGGAGTGACTTTGGAATAAGTCTTCTGTGAAACATATAATGAAAAGAAAGTTTTGAAAGAATACATGACACTCCTTAATAGTTTATCAAAGAGAGAGAAATCTTCACTCATTGGAAATAGAGACAAAAATCACTTATTATCTTTAATTGATGAATAATAGATGTTTTAGCAGTTCTGTTAAAAATAAGTTTCAAGGAAACTTTACTCCAAGGACGAATTTGACTATCTGCCAAGACTGCTGTCTAGAATTAAAAGCCTATAAATCGCTGCACGTAAAATGCACAGCATAGATTCGGGTGTAGGGTGGAGATAACATTTTCCTAAAAATCGCCATTTTGAAGTATATCCAGTCTTTTAAAGATTTTGGAAAATTGTATTTTCTTTCTGTTTTGTTTTGTTGTTGTGCTGTATTTATTGATCATATGATCTAAAAGTAGTTGTAGTCTATTTTAGCTCAACCTAAAATGGCAAATTTGTTTAATAAGGCATCACTGAAGCAAACAAAACTCAAAATACTGTATGTGGGTGTTTTATGTGGGTGTTTTATGTATGTATGTATGTATATATGTACCATCCATTAATTTTAGATACTAGATGTCTTCTCTATTGCAGAGTTCACTGCTCTCTTTACCATCTGTGGCAAGATTTCTCTATTGTCAAAACTAGTCTCCATAAATGTATGCAATAAATACTTCTATACTATGAATGGGTATCCCACCCAAAAGCCCCTAAAATAGAGATCACTGTAACCTAATGTTCTATAGTCATTGCTGAAAATTAGTTTCACAGTGATTACGAGCTGATATGTATTGACATTGATTTGGTACAAATATTAAGCGGCAGTCTGCATATTATTTTAAGAAATAATCAGATGGTGGTGATTAGCATAGACATTCATGTCAAAAACATTGGGTTATGTTGTTGGCTCTGTGCTTCAGTGACTTGGACAAATTATTGAAACGTTTGAGCCCCAGTATTCTAATACATAAAATAGTGAAATAACAGTACCTACATCAAAGGATTAAATACAGAATGTGCAAAGACCAGTAGGTGAGGATAGATTAACTTTGGTAATTTTTTGTTATTTTTAATGTATTAAACATTTATTATACAGTTTCTATGAGATTTATGATAGACAAGAGTCTATAAATATTGCAAATCATTTGCAGTTGCCTTGGACATCTATAATAATAAAAGCGTAATATGCAAATTGACCAAATGGCCAAACGGCGGAACAACCGTCTGGACAACCATGCTATGACATCCACTGGCGCCAGGCCAGCCAAGGCAGGTGTGATGCGATTGGTTGCCCGCAGATGGAGGCCCAGGCCACCAGCCGGTGGGGGGAATCAATCGGGGGGCTCCACAATCACCCCAAAGAGGAAGGCCAAGGCCACTGACCTGCAGGCTGTGGCGGGTGAAGGGGCCTCCCTCTGTGGGGGCAATCCATCCCGGAGCCCTAGCTGGGTGGGCGGGGTCTACCTCTGTGGGGCAATAGATCACGGGGCTCCCAGACTGCGAGAATTTCAATTTATTATCTGTCAGACT
>NW_005874803.1:0-14209 GCF_000147115.1 Myotis lucifugus
GTATCAACATAGTAGGAAACATTGTTACAAAATTTCAATGTTTTGAATAATTTGGAGAGGCATTTTTCAGGAGATTGATGTGTAAGAATAAAAACAAAACAAAACAACATGATCTATACATTTTCTTTTCTTTTATTTATTTATGTATTTTTAATCCTCACCCGAGGACATGCTGAGAGAAAGAGAGAGAGAGAAAGAGACATCGATGGTTTGCCTTCCGAATGTGCCCCAACTTGGATCAAACCCATAACTCATCTATGTGCCCTGACCAAGAATCAAACTTTCAGTGCACAGGACAGCGCTTCACCCACTGAGACATTCTGGCTGGGCAGGATCCATACATTTTATTTTCTTTTATTTTAAATATGTTTTTATTGATTTTTAGAGAGAGATGAAGGGAGAGAGATAGAGAGATAGAAACACTGATGATAGAGAAACATCAGCAATAGGCTGCCTCCTGCATGACCCCTGTTAGGGATAGAGGCCACAACCCCGGCATGTACCCTGACCAGGAATCTAACCAGTAACCTCTTGTTTCCTGTGTCGAAGCTTAAACACTGAGCCACATTGACCAGGCGGATCTATACATTTTAAATTAAGACATAATTCCTCACTCCCAAAATTGATTGCTTAATGTTGTTTCTATATCTATTACACACCAGAAATATTTGTAATAATTATTTTCATTTTATACCTTTTTATTGAGCATAAAACTTTATTTAGCAGTTTAACATTTTAGTGTTTCATAAGAACAATTTCAAAACAGATATTCCGTTACAAACATGTTAAAGGCACCACAGCCAAAAGGCTAAAATACAAATTTCAGCCTATTATGCTTATTGCCTACCTTTTTTCAAATCCTGCATTTTGTTATGTAGCAGTTTTCAAATAATTTTCAGTTATGTAATGAAATCCTCACAAAAGTCCTAGGAGGTTAATGATTTGTCTTGGTGTTCATTTACAAATAACTCTTTCCTCAGTAGACTTTAGATTATGGAAGACAGTGATTATTTTTTTGTTACTTTTATTTCCCATAATATATAAAGCATGTTATTTCATAGTAGAAAATTAATAACTTCAGACAAATTTGAGTACCCAAAGAATATGTTACAGAATTTTCTAGCACATTAAAATGTATCCAGTTGATTTAAGCAATCTAGTTAAACTAATAGGGTGATATAAGGCACACTTTTTAAAAACAGCAGTTTTACTGGGATATGAGTCACATACCATAAATTTCACCTTTTTTTTGGTACATTCTATTTAAGTGTACAATTCAGTATATTCAGCATTCAGCAATGAACAACCAGCATCACTATCTAATACTGGAACATTTAAATGTTCATTCTGTATTGAGAGTTTACAATATGCCAGGTTTCACTGAAATCGTCTACTTTTTTTCCAAACAGATTGCCTACAATTATAAGACTTTCAATTCTGAGATACTAAGCTTGACAGTCCTGAAATAAGTCTTCATTTTAAAAAACAACAATATTATTTTTGTTTTTCTAAATGGATACAAGACTATATGGTTTTCCAAAAGAAGCATTTCTGATAGCCTATACCAAAATTGTGCATATAACATGAAATTTACATATTTTGCAAAATCTTATGTATTCTAATATTTATTGGCAGAAAATTCTAGAAATTGGCATGTCTGATAAATAATGCACAGTTTCAATTTAGCATTTAATAAACTGGACAGTTTGGTGCTGTGACTGTCTAAAATTAATCATAATATATTGGAATTACAAGACCAGAAGGTTTTTCATTTATTTACTATTCATGTAGATTTATTTTTTTTTCAATTATATTCTTTTTTTTTATTTTTCTTTTTTATTTTTCGCTATAAGTATTACAAAGGGTATTACATAAGTGTCCTTTTTTCCCCCCTCCCACCCTTGACAAGCCCCTGCCCTCCCTTACCCCCCAGTGTCTTATGTCCATTAGTTATGGTTATATGGATGCATACAAGTCCTTCGGTTGATCTCTTACTCCCCTCCCTCCTGTCCCCCAACCCTCCCTGGCCTTCCCACTGCAGTTCGACAATCAGTTTGAGGCAGCTCTGCCACTGTATTTATTATTGTTCGAAAATTTGTAATGGTCTTAATTATCCACGAAAGAGTGAGATCATGTGGTATTTTTCCTTCATTGACTGGCTTGTTTCACTTAGCATGATGCTCTCCAGTTCCATCCATGCTGTTGCAAATGGTAAGAGTTCCTTCTTTTTAACAGCAGCATAGTATTCCATCGTGTAGATGTACCACGGTTTTCTAATCCATTCATCTACTGATGGGCACTTAGGCTGTTTCCAGATCTTAGCTATGGTGAATTGTGCTGCTATGAACATCTGGGTGCATATATCCTTTCTGATTGGTGTTTCTGGTTTCTTGGGATATATTCCTAGAAGTGGGATCACAGGGTCAAATGGGAGTTCCATTTCCAATTTTTTGAGGAACCTCCATACTGCCTTCCATAGTGGCTGCACCAGTCTGCATTCCCACCAGCAGTGCACAAGTGTTCCTTTTTCTCCATATCCTCTCCAGCACTTGTCGTTTGTTGATTTGTTGATGATGGCCATTCTGACAGGTGTGAGATGGTACCTCATTGTTGTTTTGATTTGCATCTCTCGGATGATTAGTGACTTTGAGCATGTTTTCATATGTCTCTTGGCTTTCTGAATGTCCTCTTTTGAAAGGTGTCTATTTAGATCCTTTGCCCATTTTTTGATTGGATTGTTTATCTTCTTTTTGTTAAGTTGTATGAGTACCCTATAAATTTTGGAGATTAAGCCCTTATCAGATATGACGTTGGCAAATATGTTTTCCCACGAGGTGGGTTTTCTTGTTGTTTTGTTGATGGTTTCTTTTGCTGTGCAGAAGCTTTTTATTTTGATGTAGTCCCATTTGTTCATTTTCTCTTTAGTTTCAACTGCCCTAGGAGCTGTATCAGTGAAGAAATTGTTTTGGCATATGTCTGAGATTTTGTTGCCTTTGTATTCTTCTAGAATTTTTATGGTTTCCTGTCGTACATTTAAGTCCTTTATCCATTTTGAGTTTATTCTTGTGTATGGTGTAAGTTGGTGGTCTAGTTTCATTTTCTTGCATATATCTGTCCAATTTTCCCAACACCATTTATTGAAGAGACTATCTTGGCTCCATTGTATGTTCATGCCTCCTTTGTCAAAAATTAATTGAGCATATTGGTTCGGGCTAATTTCTGGACTCTCTATTCTATTCCACTGATCTATATGTCTGTTCTTGTGCCAGTACCAGGCAGTTTTGAGAACAGTGGCTTTGTAATACAGCTTGATATCTGGCATTGAGATCCCGCCTACTTTGTTCTTTCTCAGGATCGTTGCAGCTATTCGGGGTCTTTTTTTATTCCAGATGAATTTTTGGAGAGTTCGTTCTAGATCTTTGAAGAAGGCCATTGGTATTTTAATGGGGAGTGCGTTGAATGTATAGATTGCTTTGGGTAGTATAGACATTTTAATGATGTTGATTCTACCAATCCAAGAACATGGTATGTTCTTCCATCTGTTTATGTCTTCCTCTATCTCTTTTTTCAACGTCCTGTAGTTTTCTGAGTATAGGTCTTTAACCTCTTTAGTTAAGTTTATTCCTAGGTATCTTAATTTTTTTGGTGCGATGGTAAATGGGATTGTTTTTCTAATCTCTCTTTCTGAAAGTTCACTACTGGAGTATAGAAATGCCTCAGATTTCTTGGGGTTAATTTTGTATCCTGCTACATTGCCAAATTCATGTATTAAGTCTAGTAGCTTTTTGATGGAGTCTCTAGGGTTTTGTATGTATAATATCATGTCATCTGCAATAAGGACAGTTTTACTTCCTCTTTTCCAATTTGGATGCCTTTTATTTCTTCTTCTTGCCTAATTGCAATGGCTAATACTTCCAGTACTATGTTGAACAGGAGTGGTGAGAGTGGGCATCCCTGTCTTGTTCCTGTTCTTAGGGGAAATGGTGTTAGTTTTTGTCCATTGAGTATGATGTTGGCTGTGGGCCTGTCATATATGGCTTTTATTATGTTGAGGTATGATCCTTCTATTCCCACCTTTCTGAGAGTTTTTATCAAAAATGGGTGTTGGATTTTGTCGAATGCTTTTTCTGCATCAATTGATATGACCATGTGGTTTTTTTCTTTCAATTTGTTTATGTGATGTATCACATTTATTGATTTACGGATGTTGTACCATCCTTGCATCTCTGGGATAAATCCTACTTGGTCATGGTGTATGATCCTTCTGATGTACTGCTGGATCCGATTTGCTAAGATTTTGTTGAGGATTTTGGCATCTATGTTCATGAGGGATATTGGCCTGTAATTCTCTTTCATTGTGATGTCTTTACCTGGTTTTGGTATTAGGGTGATGCTGGCTTCATAGAATGAGCTTGGAAGCGTTCCTTCCTCTTGAATTTTTTGTAGTAGTCTGAGGAGGGTAGGTTTTAGTTCTTCCTTGAATGTTTGGTAAAACTCCCCTGTGAAGCCGTCTGGCCCTGGGCTTTTGTTTGCTGGAAGCTTTCTGATGACTGCTTCAATTTCTTCCATAGTTATTGGCCTATTGAGGTTTTTAGATTCTTCCTGTTTGAGTTTTGGAATGTTGTATTTTTCTAGGAATTTGTCCATTTCCTCCAGGTTGTCTAGTTTGTTGGAGTAGAGTTGCCCGTAGTATTGTTTAACAATCATTTGTATTTCTGTGGGGTCTGTTGTTATTTCGCCTCTATCATTTCTGATTTGGTTTATTTGGGACCTCTCCCTTTGCTTCTTGGTGAGCCTGGCTAGGGGTTTGTCAATCTTGTTTATCCTTTCAAAGAACCAGCTCTTGGTTTCATTGATTTTCTGTATTGTTTTTTTGGTCTCTATGTCATTGATTTCTGCTCTAATCTTTATTATCTCCTTCCTTCTGCTCACTCTGGGGTTTTCTTGTTGCTCTCTTTCTAATTCTTTGAGTTGTAGAGTTAGATGATTGACTACCATTTTTTCTTGTTTTTTGAGATAGGCCTGTAGAGCTATAAACTTTCCTCTCAGGACTGCTTTCATTGTGTCCCAGAGGTTTTGGATTGTTGTGTTTTCATTGTCATTAGTGTCCAGGATGTTTTTAATTTCTTCTTTGATGTCATCGGTAACCCAATCAATATTTAATAACATGCTATTCAGCTTCCAAGTGTTTGAGTATTTTGGGTTGTTTTTATTGTAGTTTATTTCTAACATTATGCCATCGTGGTCTGCGAAGAAGCTTTTTATGATTTCAATCTTCTTGAATTTGTGGAGACTTTGCTTGTGACCCAATATGTGGTCTATTTTTGAATATGTCCCATGAGCACCTGAGAGGAATGTATATTCCGCAGCTGTGGGGTGAAGTGTTCTGAAGATGTCAATTAAGTCCATCTGATCTAGTGAGTCATTTAGGATTGCTGTTTCTTTGCTGATTGTTTGTCTAGCGGATTTATCCAGTGATGTCAGTGGTGTATTAAAGTCCCCTACTATGTTTGTATTGTTGTCGATCTCTCCCCTGATATCTTCCAGAAGTTTTCTTACGCATGTGGGTGCTCCTGCATTGGGTGCATATATGTTTACCAGGGTTATATCTTCTTGTTGTATTGATCCCTTTAGTATTATGAAGTGGCCTTCCTTATCTCTGGTTATGGCCTTCACTTTGAGATGTATTTTGTCAGATATAAGTATTGCTACCCCAGCTTTCTTTTCCTTTCCATTTGCGTGAAAGATATTTTTCCATCCCTTCACTTTCAGTCTGTGTGAGTCCCTTCTAATGAGGTGGGTCTCTTGTAGACAGCAGATGTATGGGTCATGTTTTTTTATCCATTCAGCCACTTGATGTCTTTTGGTTGGAGCATTTAGTCCATTTACATTTAAAGTTATTATTGAAAGGTACTTGTTTGTAGCCATTTCTTTTTTTGTGTGTGTGTGGCTGTTTTCTTTCTGAGCTTGATGTTTCTTCTTTTTACACCAGTCCCTTTAGCATTTCTTGCATGGCTGGCTTGGTGGTGCTAAACTCCCTTAGCCCTTTTTTGTCTGTGAAGCTTCTTATTTCCCCTTCAATTTTGAATGATAGCCTTGCTGGATAGAGTATTCTTGGATTCAGTCTTTTGCTTTGCATCACTTTGTAGATTTCCGTACATTCTTTTCTGCCCTGATGTGTTTCTGTTGAGAAATCATTTGATAATCTAATGGGAGATCCCTTGTATGTTACTTTCCGTCTCTCTCTTGCAGCCTGTAAGATTCTCTCTTTATCCTGAACATTTTCCAGGGTAATTATGATGTGTCTTGGTGTGGGTCTTTTCGGGTTCACCTTGTTTGGGACTCTCTGGGCTTGTGTGACTTTTTTCTTCCCCACCTCAGGGAAGTTTTCTGATATTATTTCTTCGAATAGGTTTTCTAATCCATGTTCATCTTTCTGTTGTTCTGGCACCACTATTATTCGTATGTTGTTTCGTTTCATGTTGTCCCAAAGCTCCCTTAGGCTCTCCTCCTGTCTTTTAATTTTTTTCTCCATTTGCCGTACAGTTTGAGTGTGTTTTGCTTCCTTGTCTTCTAATTCACTAATTCGGTCCTCCGCTTCTCCCAGTCTACTGTTGATACTTTCAATGGAGTTTTTTATTGAGGCTATGTCGCTCTTCATTTCTTCTTGGGACTTACTTAAGTTGTTGATTTTTTCATCTGTTTCTTCTAGCTTCTTGCATAAGTAGTTGAGTTTTTCATCTGTTTCTTCTTGCTTCTTGAACATCCGGTCCATGTATTCTAGGAACCTTATTCTGAATTCTTTTTCCGTCATGTTGCATATCTCTGTCTCACTTAGCTGCTTTTCTGGCGAGTCCTCCTTTTCTTTCCTTTGGGGGTTTCTTTGTCTACCCATGTTTGATCTCACTGACATGACTAGTTGTTGAATCGTTCAGTGGCTGGACCCTGGGAGGCAGTGGCTGCTCCCTGGGTGGCAGTGGCTCCTCGGGCTGTGGTTGCTCCTTGGGCGGTTGTGGTAGCAGCGGCTCCTCTGTTGATAGCAGAGCCTCTGGTGGGTGCTGTTCACAGCTGTGGTGGCTCTTCTGGCTGGTGGAGGGAGGCTTCACACACAGCAACTGTTCCCCAGGCAGAGCGTATGGTGATCAGGAGGCCGCTGTTGCTTGAGTCTGCTGCGTTGATTTAAAGGCACAAAATACAACACAACAAGGCACAACGTACCAGGCACTAAACACTATTGTATTTATGATATTACTAACCCCAAATAAAGGTGGCCTCCCGAGCTAAGAGAGTTGAGAGATAAGGGGGAAAGAAGAGAAAAAGGTAGAAGAGAAAAAAGAAAGAAAGAAAAAAAGGAGTGTAAAAATGAAATTGGGAAAAAGGAGGGGAAAAAGAGGAGGAAAAAAAAAGTAAGAGAGAAAAGAGAATGAAGTATAAAAGGGGAAGAGACTATTTATATGAGGAGAAAACTCCTATAGGTCCGCCACTAATACCAACAAATTACAGCAACAGATTCCTGGAGATGAATACAAACTACAAACAACCAATAATATCAAGCGACGCAAGGGGAAACAGAAACACAGAAATAACCAGGGGAGGGGGGGGGAGAGGGAGGGGCAGGAAAATAAAAAGAATAAGCAGTCTAACCTCACAAACAATTCAAAAAAAAAACCAATATATTCGTCAATCAAGCAAACAACAATAACACAATAGAGAGAGAAAAGAAGAAGAAGAAGAGGAAAAAAATTGGATAGTGAAGGAAGATAAGGGAAAGGTGTATAAGGATTTAGAACAGGGGATAGGATGTAGGATATATAAGCAGGGTTAAATTTGACAGAGGGTAAAAAGAATAGGGAAAATCAAAAGCTGGAGTAGGGTAAGAGAAACAGGACAGCAAAAGGGAAAAAGTGGGGAAGATTGTTTAGCACAGAGGCAAATTGAGGTAGAGAACAATGTTGCTAAAGGAACGATGAAAATAGAATGGAGAACATTAGTCCCAAAATAAAATAAAGACAAAATAAAATGACACTTAAAAGAATGGTAAAATGGTAGCGGTAAAAATACTAGTTAAAAATAAAAATGTAGTAGCTGAAAGGGCAAAATCAGGTGATGGAGAAAAAGAAAAAAGAAAAACAGAAAAAAAAATGTTTTCTTAGTTAAAAGGAGAAAAAGTAATTTAAAAAAATAAAAATAAAAATGTGCAGTAATGCAGGTGCTTCAGATCTTCTACTCTTCTTATTGGCCCACCCGGAATTCAGGAGAATGTTGAGTTTCCCTCTGGTACACTGCTCCTCCGTGTTGTAAGCCACAGTCCTGATTTTAAGGCCGGCCGTAAAATCCCCTTATTGCCTTATCTGTATTTACAGAAGAGTCAGTTCGTGGCTCTGCCTCTGGGTGGCAGTGTTTCTGGATTGACCTCCGAGGCTATAAGTTCTCTCTGACCAGGAGCTCTGTATTGTACCTGAACCAGCTCCGCCCAGAGCTGGTTCCCCAGGTGCCACTCCCAGCTCTGTTTCCCCGGCTCCCCAAAAACAATCTTCCCCTACAAGCTCTGCTAGTGACCCCAACTGGGCAATCACATCCAATGGGGTCAACAATCAAACTCCCAGAAGTAAGAGGAAGTGTGCAAACAAGAGCCTGGGAAGCTGTTCGAACTCGCAGGGTTCCACCGTCCAGAACTGCGCGAAATGTCTGCGCGTTATGTCTGCGCGCGCTCAAGCCCCTGGCAACACGTAGCCGGCTATCAGGGAAACTCTGAGGTAGCCCTTTTTGCATCCAGTCCAATTATGGGCTCATTTATAGTGATACCTTCTGGCAGCAGCCCTGCGGGAGCCCTCCCCACTTGCGGATTACCCTGGCTTCTATGTGCGCGGATTTTGGAGTGCGCAGATTTCCCCTTGCGCCCGCAAGCGCGTTCCTCGCTTCAACCTTAACTGCAAACCGCACCTTTGGGGTAAGTCTAACCTTTCCGTGGAGGGGTGCAGGTCTCCGCTGGGCTCTTGTAGTCGCGCTGCTTGCGAGTCGTTGCCTCCGGGTTGGTAGGCGCTGATTTAGTAGCCGTTCTCTGGATGCCGGTAACCGGTAGCCGCAACACAAGATGGCGCGGTCTTGCCGCTGCGCTGGCGCCCAGGGGGAGGTTTCAGCCTCAATCTCTAACCATCCGCATTTTTTAGGAGTTCTCTGTCTTTCCTGGCTGCAGACTGCCTCTCAGCAGAGCCTCCCCAGCTTGATCGGGCTGATTGTTACCCGTTTCAGCTGCTCGCCCCTATCTGCTACGGGATAAAGCACCAACACATCCCTCTAAGCCTCTGCCATTTTCCTACCTCTCATGTATATATTTCTAACAAAACTGTCTCATGTTGGTAAAACTCTTAAAATACACTATGATTTTACATGGAAATGATTAGAAACGTGTGAGAACCTTTGAAATACAAGTAAATACAGCCAAACTTTCGTTAAGGCCTTGTTTAAACACTGAGATTAGAGGTATAAAGCAGTGAAATGACAAGATTACTGACAATGTTACAATTCTGGCTAACTTACTTGGCGTTTTTCTGAAGAAAGTTCTTTCAAACATGAAGAATTGCCATTTATAGAGCTCAGAATTTGTGTATGAAGCCGTTAAATAAAGAGAATACTGTTCCTATTTACTATTTTGGCAGAATTGGCTGGAGTTTTTAAAAAGAAGCAGTTTAAATCCTGAAGATGCATGTATATATTTCTAAGAAAACTCTCTCATGTTGGTAAAACTCTTAAAATACACTAGAATTGTACATGGAAATGATTAGAAACGTGTGAAAACCCTTGAAATACAAGTAAGTACAGCCATACTTTCCTTAATGCCCTGTTCAAACACCGAGATTAGAGGTATAAAGCTGTGAAATGACAAGATTACTCACAATGTTACAATTCTTTCTAAATTACTTGGCATTTTTCTCAAGAAAGTTCTTCCAAACATGAAAAATTGCCATTTATAGAACTCAGAATTTGTGTATGAAGCCTTTAAATAAAGAGAATACTGTTCCTATTTACTATTTTGTCTGAATTGGCTGGAGTTTTTTTGAAAGAAGCAGTTTAAATTAAGAAGATTCATGTATATATTTCTAAGAAAACTGTCTCATTTTGGTAAAACTGTTAAAATACACAATGATTGTACATGGAAATGATTAGAAACGTGTGGAAACCCTTGAAATACAAGTAAATAAAGCCATACTTTCCTTAAGGCCCTGTTCAAACACTGAGATTAGAGGTATAAAGCTGTGAAATGACAAGATTACTGATAATGGTACAATTCTGGCTAACTGACTTGGTGTTTTTCTGAAGAAAGTACTTTCAAACATCAAGAATTACCATTTATAGAGCTCAGAATTTGTGTATGAAGCCTTTAAATAAAGAGAATACTGTTCATATTTACTATTTGGGCTGAAATGGCTGAAGTTTTTTGAAAGAAGAAGATTAAAACCTGAAGATTCATGTATATATTTCTAAGAAAACTGTCTCAGGGGTGCAAATCTCTTAAAATACACAATGAGTGTACATGGAAATGATTAGAAACTTGTGAAAACCCTTGAAATACAAGTAAGTACAGCCATACTTTCGTTAAGGCCCTGTTCAAACCGAGATTAGAGGTAGAAAGATGTCAAGTGACAAGATTATTGATAATGTTACAATTCTGACTAACTTACTTGGAGTTTTTCTGAAGAAAGTTCTTTCAAACGTAAAATATTGCCATTTATAGAGCTCAGAATTTGTGTCTGAAGCATTTAAATAAAGAGAATACTGTTCATGTTTACTACTTTGGCTGAATTTGCTGGAGTTTTTTGAATGAAGCAGTTTAAATCCTGAAGATTCATGTATATATTTCTAAGAAAAATGTCTCATGATGGTAAAACTCTTAAAATACACAATGATTGTACATGGAAATGATTAGAAACCTGTGAGAACCCTTGAAATACACGTAAGTACAGCCATAATTTCGTTAAGGCCCTGTTCAAACACCGAGATTAGAGGTATAAAACCTGTGTAATAACAAGATTACTGATAATGGTACAATTCAGGCTAACATACTTGGAATTTTTTTGAAGAAAGTTCTTTCAAACATGAAGAACTGCCATTTATAGAGCTCAGAATTTGTGTATGAAGCCTTTAAATATAGAGAATACTGTTCCTATTTACTATTTTGGCTGAATTGGCTGGAGTTTTTTGAAAGAACAGTATAAACCCAGAAGTTTCAGGTATATATTTCTAAGAAAACTGTCTCATGTTGGTAAAACTCTTAAAATACATAATGATTGTACATGGAAATGATTAGAAACGTGTGAAAACCCTTGAAATACAAGTAAGTACAGCCATACTTTCGTTAAGGCCCTGTTCAAACACCGAGATTAGAGGTATAAAGCTGTTTAATGACAAGATTACTGATAATGTTACAATTCTGGCTAACTGACTTGATGTTTTTCTGAAGAAATTTCTTTCAAACATCAAGAATTGCCATTTATAAAGCTCAGAATTTGTGTATAAAGCCTTTAAATAAAGAGAATACTGTTCTTATTTACTATTTGGGCTGAATTGGCTGGAGTTTTTGGAAAGAAACAGTTTAAATCCGGAAGATTCATGTATATATTTCTAGAAAACTGTCTCATGTTGGTAAAACTCTTAAAATACACAAGGATTGTACATGGAAATGATAAGAAACCTGTGAAAACCCTTGAAATACAAGTAAGTACAGCCATACATTCCTTACGGCCCTGTTCAAACACCGAGATTAGAGGTATAAAGCTGTGTAATGACAAGATTACTGATAATGTTACAATTCTGGCTAACTCACTTGAAGTTTTTCTGAAGAAAGTTCTTTCGGACATGAAGAATTGCCATTTATAGAGCTCAGAATTTGTGTATGAAGCCTTTAAATAAAGAGAATACTGTTCATATTGACTATTTGGGCTGAATTAGCTTGAGTTTTTTTAAAGAACACTTTAATCCTGAAGATTCATGTATATATTTCTAAGAAAACTGTCTCATGTTGGTAAAACTCTTAAAATACACAATGATTGTACATGGAAAAGATTAGAAAAGTGTGAAAACAGTTGAAATACAAGTAAATACAGCCATACTTTCGTTAAGGCCTTGTTCAAACACTGAAATTAGAGGTATAAAGCTGTGAAATGACAAGATAACTGATAATGTTACAAATCTGGCAAACTTACTTGGTGTTTTTCTGAAGAAAGTTCTTTCAAACACGAAAAATTGCCATTTATAGAGCTCAGAATTTGTGTATGAAGCCTTTAAATAAAGAGAATACTGTTCCTATTTACTATTTTGGCTGAATTTGCTGGTGTTTTTTGAATGAAGCAGTTTAAATCCTGAAGATTCATATATATATTGCTAAGAAAACTGTCTCATGTTGGTACAACTCTTAAAATACACAATGATTGTACATGGAAATGATTAGAAACGTGTGAAAACCCTTGAAATACAAGTAAATACAGCCATACTTTCATTAAGGCCCTGTTCAAACACCGAGATTAGAGGTATAAAGCTGTGAAATGAGAAGATTACTGATAATGTTACAATTCTGGCTAACAGACGTGGTGTTTTTCTGAAGAAAGTTCTTTCAAACATGAAGAATTGCCGTTTATACAGCTCAGAATTTGTGTATGAAGCCTTTAAATAAAGAGAATACTGTTCCTCTTTACTATTTTGGCTGAATTGGCTGGTGTTTTTTGAATGAAGCAGTTTAAATCCTGAAGATTCATGTATATATTGCTAAGAAAACTGTCTCAATTTGGGAAAACTCTTAAAATACACAATGATTGTACATGGAAATGATTAGAAACGTGTGAAAACCCTTGAAATACAAGTAAATACAGCCATACTATCGTTATGGCCCTGTTCAAGCACCGAGATTAGAGGTATAAAGCTGTGAAATGACAAGATTACTGATAATGTTACAATTCTGGCTAACTGACGTGGGGTTTTTCTGAAGAAATTTCTTTCAACCATGAAGAATTGTCATTTATAGAACTCAGAATTTGTTTATGAAGCCTTTAAACAAAGAGAATACTGTTCCTATTTACTATTTTGTCTGAATTGGCTGGAGTTTTTTTGAAAGAAGCAGTTTAAATTAAGAAGATTCATGTATATATTTCTAAGAAAACTGTCTCATTTTGGTAAAACTGTGAAAATACACAATGATTGTACATGGAAATGATTAGAAACGTGTGGAAACCCTTGAAATACAAGTAAATAAAGCCATACTTTCCTTAAGGCCCTGTTCAAACACTGAGATTAGAGGTATAAAGCTGTGAAATGACAAGATTACTGATAATGGTACAATTATGGCTAACTGACTTGGTGTTTTTCTGAAGAAAGTACTTTCAAACATCAAGAATTACCATTTATAGAGCTCAGAATTTGTGTATGAAGCCTTTAAATAAAGAGAATACTGTTCATATTTACTATTTGGGCTGAAATGGCTGAAGTTTTTTGAAAGAAGAAGATTAAAACCTGAAGATTCATGTATATATTTCTAAGAAAACTGTCTCAGGGGTGCAAATCTCTTAAAATACACAATGAGTGTACATGGAAACGATTAGAAACTTGTGAAAACCCTTGAAATACAAGTAAGTACAGCCATACTTTCGTTAAGGCCCTGTTCAAACCGAGATTAGAGGTAGAAAGATGTCAAGTGACAAGATTATTGATAATGTTACAATTCTGACTAACTTACTTGGAGTTTTTCTGAAGAAAGTTCTTTCAAACGTAAAATATTGCCATTTATAGAGCTCAGAATTTGTGTCTGAAGCATTTAAATAAAGAGAATACTGTTCATGTTTACTATTTTGGCTGAATTTGCTGGAGTTTTTTGAATGAAGCAGTTTAAATCCTGAAGATTCATGTATATATTTCTAAGAAAATGTCTCATGATGGTAAAACTCTTAAAATACACAATGATTGTACATGGAAATGATTAGAAACCTGTGAGAACCCTTGAAATACACGTAAGTACAGCCATAATTTCGTTAAGGCCCTGTTCAAACACCGAGATTAGAGGTATAAAACCTGTGTAATAACAAGATTACTGATAATGGTACAATTCAGGCTATCATACTTGAAATTCTTTTGAAGAAAGTTCTTTCAAACATGAAGAACTGCCATTTATAGAGCTCAGAATTTGTGTATGAAGCCTTTAAATATAGAGAATACTGTTCCT
>NW_005874804.1:0-9558 GCF_000147115.1 Myotis lucifugus
CAGGTGCGTTGCTTTTGCGTTTCCTGCTCATTTATATCTTCTGGGCGTCTGCAGGCAGCACGGGGGCACCGGAGCCCAGCGGCCTGTCCCCAAGGCCCGGCGCCAGGCCCAGCAGCACGTGGGCCCGCTCGGCGGCCAGCGCGGAGGAGCCATTGTTCTGCCACGTCGCTGCGCCCCGAGTGGGTCACGTGAGAACTCGTGTGCGCGGCGCGAGGGGCGGGCCGGGTGCTGCTCCCGCCGCCTCCGGGTCTCCGCCTCCCTGGGTGCGGCGGGGCCGTTCCGTTTGGGGAGTTTCCTGTGGTTTTCGCGGGTCTCGGACCCCGTGGTCCTGATCCGTCCGTTGCTGACCCCTCCGAGGAGGGGGAGGGTGGGATTCTTGCGTCTGATTTTAGGATTTCAGAATAATTAGCCTTTATTCAGATCAATAAAATGGCGTGTTGTTTTGGTTTTGTTTTTTTACTTCCATAGGCTTTTTGTTTTATGTCTGTCGTCTGTAAAATGATCCCTATAAGCATTTATAATACGGTTATTTCTCATCTCATTTCACCCATCGGAATTTTCACAAACATTTAGAAAATTAGGTTGGAGCTATTAAGTTTCATTCGTTTATTTAAGTAGGAATACCATTTCCTAAAGTTATATTTTACCTTTTGTTTTGCATTCCTTGGTCTTTTTCTTTTTTAAAAAATTCCATCACACCAAATCAGGAATATTTACCAGAGTGGGACAAGATTTCACCCGAGTTTCAAGATTCATGTTAGAAATAACTGAATTTTTTACTTTAAAAAATATCCTTTGACAAACTCGTCCCATAGCCACTGCGCCTAAACCAGGGAGCCCTGGAAAGGGGCCTTTGAATCTCCTAGGAAGTTTAGAAAATAAAAAAAAACATTCTCTGTGTATGGGACTTGGTATGGTTATAGAGTTCATCGGGATCTGATGTGGCTGGCTGCCCCAGACATTTTTAAATTAACTAGTAGAATTAAATGGAAGATCATGTGATGTTGGAGTAGGGGGATTTATCTTGGTAACGTTAGGATGCTGGTTTCATTGTAGGTATGATTATGCAAAGGTAAGAATCCAAGAAAGAATCTCCAGAGAAGGAATTAAAAAGTAAGATTTTAGGTGAAAGTTCCCACCTTGATCCTGAAAGAAAACACACCAACTGAGCAGAGTCTCCAGCACAGAGACCCCAGGACAACTCAGTGTGAACTACATCCAACAGCTTATGCACCGTGAGGAGGCTCTCAATCAAGCAAATAAAGTATGTGTAAGTTGTAAAACATACATTTTTTGACATTTTTTTATGTTTGTTTTGCAAATTTGGAAATAAGTCCCAGGATTCTTTGAAGTAGCTAGTGAGCCTCATTATTCCCACCCCACTGCCTGTTGGGTCCCTTCCGCCCTCGCCAGCTGGCACTGCTCACTCTTCTGGTCCAGGAGGCCATCCAGGGACCCTGTCCCCAGGGTTGGTCTCCTCCTTCCCACTTCCTTCGGTCTCACCATTGCAGCAAAAACCTTTCTCTATCGCATTCCACAGTGTCAGCAGTCAGCGCTCCAGGCCACTCCAAACAGTATGAAGTCGTTTCCTTGTTTACTTGTTAATTATTTGGAAGTTGACTTTGCATTAAAAAAAATTTAATGCAAAGATAGAAACTATTAGGACTCCAGGAAAATTAAGGGGGAGGCAGGGAATAATCCCAACAGGAAAAGGCAGGGAATAATTCCAACCGGAAAAAGCTTCTAGACTCATACTAAGGAATGATCTTCAACTATTTCTAATATATATATATAGCCACAGTTGGATTTATTTTTAAAAGGGTTGTGGCAATGTTACAAACTGAAAGAGAATAACCAATTCAAAAAAAACTAGGAAACGAGAGCCCACCGCGGCCTTCTGAGCTGTGCAGCCACCCCTTGCAACCCCAGCACTTTGGTTTCTTTCTATTCATCTCTACATTTATTTTTTTAAATTTCTTTATTAAGTTATTGCATATGTGTCCTTATGCCCACATTACCCCTCCACACCCCACACACACACTCCTGCCCTCACCCCCCTGGTGTCTGTGTCCATTGGTTAGGCATATATGCTTGCATACAAGTCCTTTGGTTAATCTCTCCCCCTACCCCACCCTCCCCTACCTTCCCTCTACATTTCATACCGTCTCTGTGTGTATCTGCATTACGGTATAGATCGCATATTATGAACTGTATTAAATTTAGCCGATGGCAGAACGCACTTATTCAGAAGGTAAAATGTGCCTAGTTTGAAAGTTCCATGAGGAACTGATTTTTGAAGGCCAGAAACTTGCAGAAAATAGGAATATAACGAAGGAAAATTCCCTTTGCAATGTCCCCCACCCAAATGATTCCATTCCTTCTGAATCACATTTTGGAAAAAAAAAATTACAAATAGGATATTTTCTGTTAGTCACCGTGAAATGTCTGAATTTTAAACAGATTTTTGGACGGGGGGTCTGGATCGCGCCTTTTTTTTTTTAAATCGCACTTTTAAAAGGGACACGTTGCACGGTGGTGCTGTCTTAACTCTTTGAAACGCGCGCGCTTTGGCCTAATCGGTGGGAATTCGCGCAAATAAGCAGTAATTCTGAACCGGCTTCTCTGACCCACGTCGCCTGTTTTGAAAACGAAAATAATTATTGAAAGTTGCCCTCGTTTCCGCCTTTGTAGTCTTTAGATCCCGCTCGGCACAGGCGCGCGCCGGAAATGCGTCATCACCGGGCACCGCCGCCGGCTGGCCCGCGGGGCACTCTGGGAGGGCGACGTGGCTGGGTGCGGCCGGCGGCCGGGGAGTCCGCCCGCGCCTGCGCGGTAGGGGCCGCATCGCTTCCGCTCCCCTGGTTTTTGTCTCCGTGGCGCTGGGAAACCTACGCGTTTCCTATTTAGGTTTTTGTTTTTTGTTTCTCTTTTGGTACTTTCGTTGTCAGGGTTAGGATTCACCTTTTTAAAACGTGACTTTGCACCTGCACTCTTGGAAACTCCCAAGGAAAACAGATTTTAAAAAGACCGAGTCTTTGAGGCTCTCCCTTTGTTCTGGCTCAGACACGTGGCCTGAGGCGGGCTTTGGGTTTTACGCAGAACAATAGGGACATGTTTTCTTCATTAAGGCCGTGGCCACAGAAATCGTCTGTGAGCACATCTGCTTGTGTGCCTGCCTTTTAAACATACTCTGTTTTTAATATAGTTGTCAAAATAAGAGGTTTTTGTTTTCTTTTTTTCAGTCATTTTGATGCTAGAATTCATCCTTTGTCCTGATTTAAATGGGACTCCCTTCATTAGAAAGCGGCTTTTAATCCGTGTTCTTTGGATTCGATCACTCTATCACTTTTCTAGGAATGAGTCCCTGCAGAGCCAGGGCTTCTCAGCCCCTCTGCCCCCCATCTTTATGCTGAAGCATCCTGTGGTTTTGCACAACGTGTCCGCCTGTAGCTGTTTGTTCCTCGTGTGAGTGCTCGGGAAATCAGACTTTTTATAAAAGGCTCCCCCTCTCCCTCCTGGATGCCCCTCTCCAGGGGACACAACGCCCCTGTTGGCATTACTTTCCGGTTCCTACATTTGTATTTCGGACGGCCTGGTCTAGGATACAGCTTTTCTGTCGGTAATTCTCAGCCTCAGCCTTGATGAAGCTGAACTCATGCGACAGTTCCCTCCAAAGGGTTTGCTGCCTCTTCCCAGTCGCCGAAGGGGCTTCCCCGTCCCATGTGGAAACCCGCACCCATGGCCCCTCCGTCTTTACCCTGGGGGAGGGGATGCACATCCTGTCTTCTTCACCGCCTCCTCTCTGTTACCCTTAGAAGCCTTTCCTCGTATCAGAAACAGCTTCCATCTTGCATATGGGAGAAAAGACTCCTTGAAACCCTTACTAATAAACATACCAGTCCACTCTTTCTTTCTTAAGATGAACGTTAGCCTGGTACATGCAGTGCATACAGTCCAAGATGCAGTCACAGTCTTGCACAAGTCTTTTTTTTTTAATATTGCTAGAGCAATTATTATTTCAATTACAATTTAATCCCATAAGGCAGCTCTTTCCTCGTTTTTGGATATCTGCTCCTCCCCAGTGGCTCTGTTATAGGCACCTTTCACTGACCCCAGGGAGGTGTCACCAAACAGGACAGCCCTGAGCTAGTGGGAGAGAGCTGTCCCCAACCTCGATCCTTCTCTTCTCAAATAAATGAATTTAATACGAGAGACCTTGACTGCGTTGTGAAAAGCCATTTTATTAAAGCGCCTAAAGCACGCAACTTTATTGAAAACGCAACGCAAGCAAATCTCTCTCATCCGGCTTGGGGCCCAGATGGGCTTTTCCCCAGCTGATCCAGAAAAGCGAGTTCGAGGAGTAATATGCCCTCCTCCTGCCTGTAGGTTTCAAAAGATTCTTTTGCTGACTATCTTGGTACAGATTAAGCCTCGAGGTTTTCTTCCCAGAGTCCTGGCTGCTCTATCTTGCTGAGCCCCAAGGCTTCTGGCTTCTCTCCTTTCCCCCCTCCCCTCCCCCTCTCCCTCTCTGCATTCTCTCCTTTGGGAGGTCTTTAACTCTTTGTTCTCAGAATGTCCTTGGCTGGGGGAGATAGTGGCTTGTTCTTTGCAGGCCGGCTGCAAGCAACTCACACTGTTTGGCCTGGTCCTGGTGTTCCTGTCTCAGTGTCCCCTATTCCTCCTGCCCTGGAATCCTGCAGCGATTCTGCTGGACTCTTCTCTCTCCATCCCTGGCAAAGGCAGTGGTCCTCCCCACCTCTCGGTTATGCATTCGCGTCACCTGAGGGCTTATGGAAAACACGCAACTCCTCACCCAGCGTTTCCAATTCGCCATGCCTGGTGTGGGGCCCGTTTTCAAGTTTCAGGGTTGACCCGAGGCCCACCCTTGGGGAACGTTAAGAGCCCACCAGCGGGACTCACGTGGGCCAGAGAAAAACCAGCGGAGGGCCCCACATCTGAGCTTGTGGAGCTGAACCCCGATTTCATAGGTAAATGAGTGCCCTACAGGCTCCAGCTCTCTCTAGGGCCGTGGTTGGCAAACTCATCAGTCAACAGAGCCAAATAGCAACTGTACAACGATCGAAATTTCTTTTGAGAGCCAAATTTTTTAAACTTAAACTATATAGGTAGGTCCATTGTTATTAACTTCATTAGGGTACTCCTAAGGCTTAGGAAGAGCCACACTCAAGGGGCCAAAGAGCCGCGTGTGGCTCGCGAGCCGCAGTTTGCCGACCACGGCTCTAAGGGAATGAGAGGGAGGGTTAGTCACAGACTCAACCCGGGAGGAAAAGGACTTGTTCAGGATCCCACAGCAGTTCAAGGAGGACCCTGTGTAGAGACGTCTCCCTGACAAGTGTGCCCCTACGGTACGCTAGGCCTTTGTGACCGCGAGTGAGGAAGGCCTCGCCCAGGCTCTTGTTAGAAATGCAAGTCTCAGCTCCCCACCCCCACCCCCCAGACCTCCGGGATCAGAATCCAAAGGGAAACGAGACCTTCAGTGACCCCCATGTTCCTTACCCCTTGCAAAGCACAGGTCGAGACGGCCTCACAAATAGATCTCAAGTCCCAGAAGCAGAGCTGCGCTCCGACACCACCTGGGTCGCTGATGCTCCGTGGTTATGCTCTAAGTCAGGTGGGGAACCTTTTCTCTGCCAGCGCCCATTTGGATATTTGTAAGACCATTCTCGGGCCGTACAAAAGGAGCACCTTAAAAATGAGCCTGGTGGGAGGCAGCCAAGCAGTGGTTATCTGTGATCATTGATGTGTTTTGTTTTTTAATATATGTTTATCTATTTCAGAGAGGAAGGGAGAAGGAGAGGGAGAGAGAAACATCCATGATGGGAGAGAATCCTGGATCGGCTGCCTCCTGCACGCCCCACACTGGGGATTGAGCCCGCAACCCGGGCATGTGCCCTGATCAGGAATTGAACCGTGACCTCCTGGTTCATAGGTCAAAGCTCAATCACTGAGCCAAGCCAGCCGGGCTGATCATTGATGTTTTTATCTCTCTCTCCTCTCCCTCCCTCTCTCTCTCTGAAATCAATAAAAAATACATATATTTTTAAAATTAGCCTGCTCTATTTGGTCAAACCGTTAATAAACTCACCCCTAATGCCTTGGCGGTGCCAAACCAAATGGTGTCGTGGGCCTTCTACGGCCCGCAGGCCAGACGTTCCCCACCCCTGTCCTGAGGCTAAGCTGCTGGAGTTGTGTTTGGGCAGGTGCGGCAGGCACCCTTGCAGGTGGGAGGGAGCGAAGGGCATATGCCCTACAGCTGTCCCAGCTTCCCTTCCCACCTCAGAACAGCTTCTAAGCCCAGGGTCTGCCCGGTGGGACATTCGCAAGGTCAGAGGGTGGCGTAGATGCAGAGACGGTGACAACGTTCCCGCTGCCCGAGCCCCTTCCCACTTCACGCGTGACGGGCTCTGACCCGATGTCAGTACCACCCTCCCCATTCGGCTTTGGGTAGGCGTCTGAGACGAGACCCTTTAAGAAGAATGCGGTTCAACAGCTGCGCCGCGTTCTCCCCGGCCGGTGCAGGCTCTTATAGGCTGGAAAGAGCCGGGCTTGGGGAGCTGCAGGCCCTCCCAGGAGGCAGCAGAGGATGCCGGACCCTCGGGAAGCGCCTGCTGAGAGCCCCTGCAGGTAGGGCAGTGGACGTGGCGGGTGCAGGGTCCCGGGCTGGTGGAATGCTTATAATCCAGGCAGCGAGCAGGGTTGGGCTCTCCAAGTCCTGCTGTGGTTCAGGGGCCCCAGCCCGGGAGAGAGGCAGCCTGGGGCATGGGAAGCGGCCCTTCTGTTCGGCTCTGGGCCTGCTCCCCACATGGCCTTGTCTGGTCCAGTGGCTGAGGCTGAAAAGAGTGAGGGCACGCGCCCTAGCTGGTTTGCTCAGTGGTTAGAGCGTCAGCCCACAGGCTGAAGGCTCTCGGGCTCCATGCCTGTCAAGGGCACGGACCTGGGTTGCAGGCTGGCTCCCCTGCCCCAGTCAGGGCCCCACGGGGAGGCAACCAATCAGTGCCTCTCTCACGTCAAAGTTTCTCTCTCTCTCTCTGTCTCTCCCCCTCCCTTCCACTCTCCCTGAAATCAGTGGGGAAAATATCCTCGGGTGAGGATTCACGAGAATGGGGGCACAGACCACCTCCCCGGGGTCTTCCTTGGCCCGTGCAAACAGGGGCGCCTCGGAGCAGAGCCTGGGATGGTGGGGCGATGAGTACAGCAGAGAAGATGCGTATAACCAGGACCCGCCAGGACCTACTGCGTGCATGTTCTGTACCAGCCGTGGTTCTTGATTTCCGGGGAGTATTCCATTTTTCAGGTGATAAAAACGCCACGCAAACAGGCTCATGGCCTTAGCGCAGCGGTTCTCGACCTTCCTAATGCCGCGACCCTTGGATACAGTTCCTCTTGTTGTGGTGACCCCCAACCATACAATTATTTTCGTTGCTACTTCATCACTGTAATTTTTGCTGCTGTTATGAATCGTCATGTAAATATCTGATATGCAGGATGGATTTTCATGGTTACAAATGGAACATAATGAAAGCATAGCGATTCATCACAAAAACAATATGTAATTATATATGTGTTTTCCGGTGGTCTTAGGCGACCCCTGTGAGAGCGTCGTTCGACCCACAAAGAGGTCGAGACCCACAGGTTGAGAACCGCTGATCGGGGGTGAGATAATCCAATGTGCGGCCACACAGAGCAGGCTAATTTTTAAGTGGATCCTTTTGCGTGGCCTGTGAATGGTGTCATAAATGCCCAATGGCCTTTGGCAGGAGAAAGGCCCCCACCCCTGCCCTAGCAGGAGGCTCTGGGGGGTGGGGCGCTGAGAGGTTGGGGTGTCTGGCTCAGCTGTGCCGATAACCTGGCTACTTAAATGCAAGCTCCATCAGCTCCTTCCAGCTCTCTGCCGGATTGGGAGCACAGTAAGGACAAAATCCGCCCAATATTTTCTTGGTTGACGTGCATAGTGTCGTGTCTGAAGGCTTGTGGACTGAAGTCACTTGGGTTTGAGGCAGGAAAAGCTAACCTTTGGTCTGTTTTTTTTTTTTCTTTCTTTCTTTCCACCCGGGCCTCCACGCCTGTGGTGTGTGTGCCGGTCGGTGTTGCGTTTATAAAGGGCCCCTGGGAGACAAGGTATTTCCAGGGTTGCGTGTCCATCACAGAAAACAGCATCTGTGTCCCTGTAGCTCAGTGATGGCGAACCTCTGACACGCGTGTCAGAGGTGACACGCGAACTCATTTTTTTTGGTTGATTTTTCTTTGTTCAATGGCATTTAAATCTATAAAATAAATACCAAATATATAAGTCTTTGTTTTACTATGGTTGCAAAGATCAAAAAATTTCTGTATGTGACACGGCACCAGAGTTAAGCTAGGGTTTTTCAAAACGCTGACCCGCCGAGCCCAAAAGGTTCGCCGTCCCTGCTGTAGGTTTCGTCATTCCGTGATTCTCAAAGTCAAGGTTGGTGATCCCCCTTGCGCGCCCCCCACACAGGGCTCCGCCGCCACACCCCTTCTGAAACCAAGGGAACAGCCCAGGGGTCCTGGCTGCCAGTCACTGTGAGCCTGTTCAGCAGAGACAGGGTGGGGTCCTCTATGAGCGTTGATTCCAGTCGTGCCAGCAGGATGGGAGGGCGGCAGGGCACCCACGAAGGTCTGTGCTGCCCATCACCCCCCCAACCCCCCACCCATACGCCAGCTGCTTCCATTGGGTTGAAGGACAACCATTACGTGGGGAAGTAGGAATCTCAGGCATGGGGAGTAGGCAAGGTATAAAGGTTACAGGTTACAGGCAATGCGGGCAGGGGAGGCGGGGTGCCTCCGGGACTAGATTGCTTCAGTCACAAGGTCGTAGCTCACTCCATGATGGCAGGCAGTTCTCGGAAAAGGACGGACGGACCGCATTCCGATGCGGGCTCCCGTGTCCCCGGGCGTGCGACTCAGCCAGGCCGGAGTGTGCTCTCTCTCTAATCAGAACAGCCATCACCCTGAGCAGAGGACTCGTCTTTCTTACCCTCACAGCCGGTCCCCACGCTTCCACGTCTGCCCCCCACACTTCCTGGGCCTCCCTCCCACCATGCCTGCCAGTGTCCTGCTTGATGAAGTTTTCAGGCTTGTCTTCCTAGGTCTCCCTCCGCACATCCGTTCTCCCAAGCCGTTTAGAAGGATGGATGAGAGAGGAGGGGGCTGGTGCCCAGGTGAACTTGAGAGAGGTTCAGAGCCTTGCACGTCCCCGCAATGTCGATAGGTTAAGGTCGTTTCAGAATTAAAATTACATAAAAATAGCATGGATATACCCATCAGTTTATTTTCTTAAGAAGTGGAATTTATACCCTGGCCAAGTGGCTCAGTTGGTCCCATAAACTAAAAGGTTGCCGGTTCCAGCCCTGACCAGGTTGGCTCAGTGGATAGAGCATCGGCCTGCGGACTGAAAAGGTCCCGGGTTCGATTCCGGTCAAGGGCATGTACCTTGGTTGCGGGCACATCCCCAGTGGGGAGTGTGCAGGAGGCAGCTGATCGATGTTTCTCTCTCATCAATGTTTCTAACTCTCT
>NW_005874804.1:9658-14308 GCF_000147115.1 Myotis lucifugus
TTTTTAAAAAAAATTTTTTTTTAAAAAAAAAAAAAGGTTCCTGTTCCAATCCCGGGTCCGGGGCCCTCAGGGGGGGCACCCAATCGATCTTTTTTTTCTCACATCTTTCTCTCTCCCCCTCTCCCTCTCTGCCTCTTCCTCCTCCTCTCTCTCTCCCCCCTCCCTCCCTCTCTTGCTGAAACTCAATAAAAAGCCCAGCCAGTGTGGCTCAGTGGTTGAGCATCGACTCATGAGCCAAGAGGTCACAGGTTCGATTCCCGGTCAGGGCGCATACCTAGGATTCAGGTTCAATCAGGGCTCCAATGGGAGGTAACAATCCATAGTGCTTTCTCTCTCCCTCCCTGACTCCCTCCCTCTCACTAAAAATCAATTAAAAAAAGAAAAGGTCTTTGGGTGAGGATTAAATCACTTTTCATAGCCTTTATGGATGTGTTTACTCGTAGGTTTGCATAAGATTTATCCACAAGCACAGACACAGCGGGTGCCTCTGCATGTCCTGGGGGGGGGGGGGGCAGCGTGGTGAGGGACAGGGGCCTAAGCGTCCTGTCTGCGTCATTCGTCCTCCTCCTGAGGGAAGGAGGGGGCTCGCACGATTACGCCAGGAGGGCTGTACACTGAGTCTTCTTTTAAAAATATATTTTATTGATTTTTTTACAGAGAGGAAGGGAGAGAGAGATAGAGAGTTAGAAACATTGATGAGAGAGAAACATCCATCAGCTGCCTCTTGCACACCCCCCACTGGGGATGTGCCCGCAACCAAGGTACATGCCCTTGACCGGAATCGAACCTGGGACCCTTCAGTCCACAGGCCGATGCTCTGTCCACTGAGCCAACCTGGTCAGGGCTGTACACTGAGTCTTTACCCAGAAACGGGTACGTGGCCATCAGGGTTTGCAAGCAGACGTCTCACTGTCCGCCACTGCACGCACTTTGAGTTGTTCACCGGCTGACCATCGTAGCTGTTCCAATCCAGACCTAAAATAAGCACCTAATTGTAGAAGGAGCCACTTAAATGTTCATACCTGTAACCAACGGTGGACACTGGCTGAATTCCTGGGATCTCCATTGAGGAGAATATAGGGTGTCCCAAAATTCACGCAAGAAGTAATTTTGATAGAAAACACAGGTTTATAATTTAAAATTGTAAATTTTTTATTGATTCCCAAAGTATACAGTATAGGGTTATGTACATCAGGTAAATGGCCTCCACGGCTTTGCTGGCGCATACACAGAGCCCTCCTTCCATTGGGGCTACGTGGGGAAGTAGGAATCGCAGGCAAGGGGAGTAGGCAAGGTATAAAGGTTACAGGTTACAGGCAATGCGGGCAGGGGAGGCGGGGTGCCTCCGGGACTAGATTGCTTCAGTCACAAGGTCGTAGCTCTCTCCATGATGGCAGGCAGTTCTCGGAAAAGGACGGACGGACCGCATTCCGATGGCGGCTCCCGTGTCCCCGGGCGTGGGACTCAGCCAGGCCAGAATGTGCTCTCTCTCTAATCAGAACAGCCATCACCCTGAGCAGAGGACTCGTCTTTCTTACCCTCAGAGCCGGTCCCCACGCTTCCACGTCTGCCCCCCACACTTCCTGGGCCTCCCTCCCACCATGCCTGCCAGTGTCCTGCTTGATGAAGTTTTCAGTCTTGTCTTCCTACGTCTCCCTCTGCACATCCGTTCTCCCAAGCCGTTTAGAAGGATGGATGAGAGAGGAGGGGGCTGGTGCCCAGGTGAACTCGAGGGTGGCTCAGAGCCTTGCACGTCCCCGCAATGTCGATAGGTTAAGGTCGTTTCAGAATTAAAGGTACATAAAAATCGCATGGATATACCCATCGGTTTATTTTCTTAAGAAGTGGAATTTATACCCTGGCCAAGTGGCTCAGTTGGTCCCATAAACTAAAAGGTTGCCGGTTCCAGCCCTGACCAGGTTGGCTCAGTGGCTAGAGCGTCGGCCTGTGGACTGAAGGGTCCCGGGTTCGATTCCGGCCAAGGGCATGTACCTTGGTTGCCGGCACATCCCCAGTAGGGAGTGTGCAGGAGGCAGCTGATCGATGTTTCTCTCTCATCAATGTTTCTAACTCTCTATCTCTCTCCCTTCCTCTCTGTAAAAAATCAATAAAATATATTTAAAAAAAAAATTTTTTTTTTTAAATAAAAGGTTGCCTGTTCCAATCCCCGGTCCGGGCACTCATCGGGGGCAACCAATCGATCTTTCTCTCTCACATCTTTCTCTCTCCCCCTCTCCCTCTCTGTCTCTTCCTCCTTCTCTCTCTCTCCCCCCTCCCTCCCTCTCTTGCTGAAACTCAATAAAAAGCCCAGCCGGTGTGGCTCAGTGGTTGAGCATCGACTCATGAACCAAGAGGTCACAGGTTCGATTCCCGGTCAGGGCACATACCTAGGATTCAGGTTCAATCGGGGCTCCAATGGGAGGTAACAATCCATAATGCTTTCTCTCTCCCTCCCTTCCTCCCTCCCTCTCACTAAAAATCAATTAAAAAAAGAAAAGGTCTTTGGGTGAGGATTAAATAACTTTTCATAGACTTTATGGATGTGTTTACTCGTAGGTTTGCATAAGATTTCTCCTCAAGCACAGACACAGCGGGTGCCTCTGCGTGTCCTGGGGTGGGGGGGGGCAGCGTGGTGAGGTACAGGGGCCTAAGCTTCGTGTCTGCGTCATTCGTCCTCCTCCTGAGGGAAGGAGGGGGCTAGCACGATTACGCCAGGAGGGCTGTACACTGAGTCTTCTTTTAAAAATATATTTTATTGATTTTTTTACAGAGAGGAAGGGAGAGAGAGATAGAGAGTTAGAAACATTGATGAGAGAGAAACATCCATCAGCTGCCTCCTGCACACCCCCCACTGGGGATGTGCCCGCAACCAAGGTACATGCCCTTGACTGGAATCGAACCTGGGACCCTTCAGTCCACAGGCCGACGCTCTGTCCACTGAGCCAAACCGGTCAGGGCTGTACACTGAGTCTTTACCCAGAAACGGGTACGTGGCCATCAGGGTTTGCAAGCAGACTTCTCACTGTCCGCCACTGCATGCACTTTGAGTTGTTCACTGGCTGACGATCGTAGCTGTTCCAATCCAGACCTAAAATAAGCACCGAATTGTAGAAGGAGCCACTTAAATGTTCATACATGTAACAAACAGTGGGCACTGGCTGAATTCCTGGGATCTCCATTGAGTAGAATATAGGGTGTCCCAAAATTCACGCAAGAAGTAATTTTGATAGAAAACACAGGTTTATAATTTAAAATTGTAAATTTTTTATTGATTCACAAAGTATACAGTATAGGGTTATGTACATCAGGTAAATGGCCCCCACGGCTTTGCTGGCGCATACACAAAGCCCTCCTTCCATTGGGGCTACGTGGAGAAGTAGGAATCTCAGGCATGGGGAGTAGGCAAGGTATAAAGGTTACAGGTTACAGGCAATGCGGGCAGGGGAGGCGGGGTGCCTCCGGGACTAGATTGCTTCAGTCACAAGGTCGTAGCTTTCTCCATGATGGTAGGCAGTTCTCGGAAAAGGACGGACGGACCGCATTCCGATGGCGGCTCCCGTGTCCCCGGGCGTGCGACTCAGCCAGGCCAGAATGTGCTCTCTCTCTAATCAGAACAGCCATCACCCTGAGCAGAGGACTCGTCTTTCTTACCCTCACAGCCGGTCCCCACGCTTCCACGTCTGCCCCCCACACTTCCTGGGCCTCCCCCATTCTGCCAGTGTCCCACAAGTTTTCAGTCTTGTCTTCCTACGTCTCCCTCCGCACATCCGTTCTCCCAAGCCGTTTAGAAGGATGGATGAGAGAGGAGGGGGCTGGTGCCCAGGTGAACCCGAGGGTGGTTCAGAGCCTTGCACGTCCCCGCAATGTCGATAGGTTAAGGTCGTTTCAGAATTAAAATTACATAAAAATAGCATGGATATACCCATCGGTTTATTTTCTTAAGAAGTGGAATTTATACCCTGGCCAAGTGGCTCAGTTGGTCCCATAAACTAAAAAGTTGCCGGTTCCAGCCCTGACCAGGTTGGCTCAGTGGCTAGAGCGTCGGCCTGCGGACTGAAGGGTCCCAGGTTCGATTCCGGTCAAGGGCATGTACCTTGGTTTCGGGCACATCCCCAGTAGGGGGTGTGCAGGAGGCAGCTGATGGATGTTTCTCTCTCATCGATGTTTCTAACTCTCTATCCCTCTCCCTTCCTCTCTGTAAAAAATCAATAAAATATATTTAAAAAATTTTTTTTTAAAAAAATAAAAGGTTGCCTGTTCCAATCCCCGGTCTGGGCACTTATGGGGGGCAACCAATCGATCTTTCTCTCTTACATCTTCCTCTCTCCTCCTCTCCCCGCTCCCTCCCTCTCTTGCTGAAACTCAATAAAAAGCCCAGCCAGTGTGGCTCAGTGGGTTGAGCATCGACTCATGAACCAAGAGGTCACAGGGTGTCGATTCCCGGTCCAGGACACATACCTAGGGATTCAGGTTCAGTCCGGGCTCCAGTTGGGAGGTGACAATCCATAGTGCTTTCTCTCTCCCTCCCCTACCTCCTCCCTCCTCACTAAAATCAATTGAACAAAGGAGAGGCCTTGGGTTGATAGCTATGACGCATGTGAACGTCGACAGCGAACTTCAGCAAGAGAGCACGGGATCAGGATCGGGGTG
>NW_005874805.1:0-6134 GCF_000147115.1 Myotis lucifugus
CGGTACATGTCTGTGCGGATGTGCCGGGCGCGGTGGCAGGACGGGCAGGCAGATGGCGCGGACGAGGCGGCCGGACGGCTCCTGTCCCCGCGGGTCTCCCGTGCGGCTTCCCCTCCCGCGCGCAATGCCCTCGCTGCCCGCGCCGCCGCCAAATAAACCCTCCCTCCTCCCCAGCTCGCGGGCTCCAGGGGGAGGGCTCACACGGTGATCCGTCAGCAGGCTCCCAGCCGGCCCTGGGCGTGGACGGGTCGGGCACCCCCCTGACCACGCGCCGGTGGCTCCCGCCTCCCCAGACCCTCCCACGCGCTTTGGAAACAGCCTGCACCCCCTTCCCAGGAGGCGGACTCACCCTGGGAACCGTTAACAAGGATCCGCCCTGCCCCCCACGGAGCTAAGCTGCTGGCCCCTCACAGCCACCTCTCAGGGCGGGGCGAGGAGCCGAGGGTGGAGACACCCCGCCCCAGCTCACAGCCCGATAGGCCCTTCCTCCCACCCCTCAGGCAGGCTCTGCGAGGTGCTCTGGCCCTGCGGGGTCCAGGTGGTGCCCCAGGGAGAGGCAGGACCCGGGAAGCAGGGCGCTGACCCACCGGCCCTGGCCTTGTGCAGCCTTGATGCCCTATGACCCTATGACCCTGGGTGCTGCTTCTCCAGCAGGGAGGGGCTGGCTGACCTCAAGGTGTGACCAGTGGCCCCTCCTCTTCCTGGGGCTCAGAGCCAATCCTTTCTGCCCAAAGGTCTGCCCTCACCCTGCTCTCCCCCAGGAGCAGCTTGGCCTGGAGCCAGGGGAGGCGGGAGAGGAGACCCCGGCCAGGCCCCGTGGTCAGCACCTGCCCGAACAGCCCATCGCCTCCACGGCCCTCGGCCCAGGAGAGAGCGATGCCCTCCAGCTGCACCTGAGCACCTGGGGGCGGGGAGGACAAGGGGGCCTGGGTCCTTCCCTCACTACCCCAGGAGCAGACAGGAAGCCGGGCCAGTTCAGGGTCACAGGCCCTCCCTGGGGCTGTCACTGCACAGTGGCGGCCAGGGGGGCTGGAAGCCTGAGCCTGGACCCCACTGGCAGCCGTCCATCAGGTGGTGTAGACCAATGGTCAGAGCCCGGCTGGCCCCAGCCACTGAGTGCAGCCCTGAGGAAGGTGGAGCACACGGGGCCGGGGACAGCAGAGGCCCTCCCGGACCCTCTTCAACTTCCAGCCGTCTGCCAGGAGCCAGGGAGGCAGCCCAGCAGAGACCCTAGCCCCGGCCACGCCCACGGTCAGCCCAGGCCACGCCCACGGTCAGCGCCAGGCCAGGCCCATGGTCAGCGCCAGGCCAGGCCCATGGTCAGCGCCAGGCCGGGCCGTGCCAGGGACAAGCTGCCGGGAAGATGTGAAGCCTCTGCCCAGGGGCACCGTCTCCCTCCTGCTGGGGCAGAGGTGGTCACACCTGGACAACACCCGGGTCCTTTTTCTTTTTAAAATCTATTTCTTACTGACGTCAGAGGGGAAGGGAGAGGGATATGGGGATAAGCTCCACGATGGGGGAGAATCACACGCCCCACACTGGGGATCCAGCCCACAACCCGGGCCAGTGTCTGACCGGGAATCGAACCGTGACCTCCTGGTTCATAGTCAACACTCAACCACTGAGCCGCGCCGGCCGGGTGCAGCGCAGGTTCTGTGACCCCCGAGCGCACCACTGAAGCCTCAGCTCCCTCGTGTCCAGCTCAGACGCCTGGGTATAGAGGAGGGCCCTGGGGCCCCGCCCAGCTGCACCCCAAATGTGGGTGGCACCAGCACGGGGTCAGGAAAGGCAGCCCAGGAGACCCCTCCCCGGAGGCTGGGCACCTGCATCCCGGGGGCCCGATCCTTCGGAGCCTGCGTGTCAGCGGTACGACTGGCAATGAACCTGTACTGGACCAGCAGCCCATGCGGACGGCTCTGCTGCTGGACAGGGAGCCACGTGGTGGGGGCAAGAGGCCGGGCCTCGAATAGGCCCCGCCCACCGGAGCCCTGGGTCCAGCTCTTGGCTCCAGGCCCTTCACAAGCTGGGAGCAGGGAGCCCTCCCTGATCTGTGGGTGTTGGCCAGACCAGCTCAGCAGTGGGGGCGCTGGCCCTCGAGCTGGGGATTGAGGGTGCCTGTCCCCCACGCGGAGGGTCCTTCCAGCCCCCAGCACTGGCGCCACCTGGAAAAGGGCCAGAGGGAGCTGCCGAGTTGCCAGGCCTTCCTGCCACAGCCACCAGCTGCCCCCCACCCCCAGGCGACGCTCAGGCCACTGCTGGTGTCCTCACCCACCCAGCTCCCAGCCCAGCCCAGACCCTGGACACCCTGACGCCCGGGGAGGACAGGAGCCCCGGGCACAGCCCCCACAGCGGGCCGTCCGCCTGTCCCTGGGAGCAAGGGTCACTCCAGCCTCAGACCGAGACCTCGGGGAGTCAGCCTCAGGGAGAGACGCGGGAAGCACCTTTCTCCAAGGCCTCGCTTCCCACGAAGACGCCTCACAGCTCCATGCAGTTTCGGTTCTTCAGGCTTTGCTCCCTCGAGGAGCTGACGGCTGTGCGATGAGGTTGGGCTCTGCCGACGGGCGGGGACACGAGGTCCAAAGAGGAGTCTGAGGACAGGCAACTGCCCGCCAGCAGGGACTGCACACCAGACCCAGGGCCGGACACTGAGGGTCAGACCGCTGGGCCGGAGGCACCACTGACCACTGACCGGGGCACAGGGCCAACCCACCCGGCCGAGGGCCTCACAGAAAGGAAGGAGTGCTGTCTGCTGGGCAGTCCGCCGCCCGTGAGCCTCAGGAATCTCGAGTGTGGAACAGGCACTGACCCCGACGCGCCCTCGAGCGGCTGTGGATGGAGGGCGGGTCCAGCAGCGTGGCCTTCCCACCAGCGTCCACTGTCAGGACATGGCCTCTGCTGCAGCCGCAGGGCCATGCCCACAGCCCACCCACAGGCCAGCAGGTGCACTTCCACCCCCACAGACACAAACAGCAAAACCTTTAGGAACAAAGACAACGAGAGCTTTTCACAAGAGTGGGTTACACACACAGCGGCCGACTACAGGGCGATTTAAACTACACGGATCGAACAGCCAAAGGTGAGAGTGCACGTCCCCCGCGGTTCTGGAGCGGCTGTGTCACCCGTGGGTCCCGGGAACCAGTCAGCACAGATGCAGACGGAGGAGGTCCAGGCCCGTCAGTCCCAAAACTGAGGCAAGGCCCGCAGGCTCTGCCCCTTCCTTCCGTGATGCCCGTGCCCGTGCGACTTCCAGCAAGGGCCAGTACCCCGGAGGATCTGCCGTGAAGGGGGGGGGGGGGCCTAGCTTTGGGTCAGCCCAAGGTTTGGACCAAGTGTGAGGGAGCTCCCAGGTGCAGAGCCCACAGCGTGGGGAGGGGCTCCTGGGCCACCCGGACCCCAGGAGTTCAGAGCAAGGGCTCTGGGCACCAGGAGCTGGGAGGCGGCCCAGGAGCCAGGAGGCAGCCGAGGCCGCAGGACGCAGGACGGTGGCAGCTCTGCCCTGGGTTCCCAGCCGCTTCGAGTACAAGGCGACACCTTGTGGTCACAGTGAGAGGCTCTGCGGCTCCTCTAAGGGAACACAGCCGGCTCGGGCCGCAGACTGTCCCTGGGCAGCTGGCCAGGTCAGAGCCCAGGGACCAAGAATGCACGCAGAGCACTTCGTAGGCATTGAGTTTTATATTTTAAGTGATCAAATCTATAAAATGAAAAACAGGTTTACTAAAACATGTCCAAGGACAATGCAGGAGATGAGGTACAGAACCACAGCGGGAGGCCCCTCCGCCACCCGAGCTCCACAGCCGAGACCGGGCGCGTGGGCGGGACTCGTGTCTACGCTCCAGTCCAAGCCCCTCACTCTGGTTTTTGTTTTCCTCTTAATGGTTTTTAAAAAGCTAACCCCAGGCGTCGGGCGGGTCCGCCCTGTGCGGATGGTGCGTCCAGCCAGCCAGCGTCAGGCTCGGCTGTCCCTCGCTCTCGACCACCTCTGCGTCCGGCGTGCAGCTCACTCCTGTGCTATGCTTCTCAGCACATACTTGACCGTGTAGGCAAAGGCTGCAAACCCAACTATAACAAACAAGTTCGCCAGGGCGCCGCCCAGGAGTCCGTGGTGCCGGTTGGCCTGCTGGAAGCCCGCGAGGTGGGGCCCGGCCCCCGGCGCGTGCCCGTTGAGGAGCTGCAGCCCGTGCTGGCCGTGGTGCGTGTCCCCGTCGGGAACCACGTCTGGTAAGGGCAGCGCCTGGGGTCTGCTGCTGAGCTCGTCCTGTGCTTTTTGCTTCTGTTTAATCTCCTGAGAGAAGCAGGAGACAAAGGGGGTCTGAGCAGACCAGCTCCTGTCGGGCCAGGAGGGCCCTGGCCCACCCCGTGGAGACCGAGACGGTGGTGGCTGTGGGTTTAATCCTGGCGCCCACCCCGTTACAGACGTGGGGGCCAGTGACTTGACAATCACCCAACCTGCTCCTCAGGGCCCAGGACTGAGCCGGGTCCGAGTGACGTGGTCCCTGTGGCCTGAGCCGAATGCAGCCCAGCCTTCCACTCACAGCCACCAGGACCAGGGAGCATTCCCAGCTCTCACGCAGGGCCCTCCCCACTCCTGGCCCCAAGACCCCGGCATCCCACGCTGGTGCTCAGCTGGCCAGCTCCACACCCAGGCCCCGTGCCCCTGGCCGCTCCCCAGCTCTGCCCTCCCATCCCTGCGGTCCCGGCGCCTGAGGGGCAGGCCTGCTGCCCCGGAAGCAGTGCTGTGAGCTCCCTCGTGCTCCCGTCTGCAGCTGGGATGTGCAGGAGCACACGGTTTTTCTGGAAACAACTGAATCCCGAACCCAGGGAAGCAAAGCTGACAACCACTGCCACGCTCACCTCCACAACTTCAGGAAACAACTCACAGAAGACTTTGTCTTTTAAATTAAACACTAAACTCTGTGCAGCCAGTTGTCTTTTCTAGGAAGAAAGAGAAGGGAAATGTCAACCCAAAGGTTAACTCCAATCCTCTAACATCCCAAAAGCAGGTGATTTTAGTCAAGGGCTGCTGCCCTCACGTTGCTGGACACACCCGACAAGCTGTTCTCCACAGTCAGCTAATTTACAGTCCGAAGGCTTATCCAGACAGAGAGAAATAAAAACCAGGCAACAGCCCTGGCCGGTGTTGCTCAGTGGATAGAGCATCAACCTGCGGACTGAAGGTCCCGGGTTTGATTCCAGTCAAGAGTTGCGGGCTCGATCCCCAGTAGGGGGCGTGCAGGAGGCAGCCAATGAATGGTTCTCTCTCACTGATGTTTCTATCTCTCTCTCCCTCTCCTTCTCTGAAATCAATAAAAATATATTTAGAAAACAAAACAAAAAAACAGTCAACAAGATGCGTAGGCGCTGTGACTGCATGCGACACACTCAGGGTCTGCAGGAAGCTCGGCCGAGAACAGGGGACTCCAGGGCCCAGGGTCCACGGTGCTTGGGGAGCAGGGACATGGGGTGGAGCCCCCACCAGGCCCTCGCCCCTTCCCCCTCCCCCTCCCCCTCCCCCCTCACCGTGAAGTCCGAGGTCTCTATGCTGCCCAGGGTGGGGCCCTTCTCCACCATGAAGCTGAGCAGCCCCGTCAGGATGGTGGAGACGGACCAGGCCGGGTTCCAGGTGTCTGGGTGGAAGTCCGTGATGGAGAGACACAGCCTGCAAAACAGGGCCCTCAACAGAGCGCTCGCCACGGCCGGGGTCTCGCCTCAGCGGCAGGGCAGAGCGGGGCAGAGCGCCTTACCTCGTATTGCACTTAAATCTCCCATTGGGGTTATCATATAAATACTAGGAGGTTTAAAGGGAAATTCTCTGGGAAAAATTAGTTTTCCATGGTAATAGCCACCTGCATAGAAACAGAGAAAGACGGGTCATGGTCTACAGAGCACCTCCTCGTCTTCGCTTGCACCCACCCACCCACCCACAGGCTCACAGCCCCCACCTGCTCCCACCCACCTATCCACCCTCCCACGGGATACGGCAGCACCCACTCGAACAAAGAATTTACAGATCACCAGTAGTTCCCACCTGCTGCCTATGAAAGGAACTATAATACCTGTCCTCAGTTTATACATGCCTTGTTCGATGTACCTTGTCAAAGTGATCTGTGCGAACATCACACAGTCTCCTGTCGTTG
>NW_005874805.1:6277-14351 GCF_000147115.1 Myotis lucifugus
TCACAGGCCACACCTGCACCCACCCCACCCACCTGCTCACAGGCCCCCAGTGGTGCCCACCTGCTGACCATCCCTGGAACACAGGCGGCCAGCCCCACGGCTCCAGCATGCCCCTCGCCCCCTGCACCCACCCACGGCGTGTCTGCTGAGGTCACCTCTCCAGTCCCCTCCCCACCCACCCGTTCCTCCTCCACCAAACTGCACTCTGCAGCAGGCAAGCCCACCCTCCCTTCCACCTTAACAACAACAGAAAACAAACTCTGACCCCCACACCGTCCAATTCCTGCCACCTGCCCCCATCTTGTCCCTGGGAGCATGTCCAGGCTGCCATCTCCCCAGATCACATTCCATCATGGCCCCCGAAGACCTGGCGTCGAGGTCACCCGGCTTCCCCACAGCACGGGGTGAGACCACGCCTGACCCTGCCTCCTCGAGCCCCCCCCCTCCACTGGCCCCCCTCCTCTCCTCGCCCGAGGTGCAGCGCCCAGCTCTCTGGCACTCTCCCGACCCAAACTCCTGGGGCCTCACCTGACTCACGTGACACGGGGAGACCGTGACAGCTCTCCCTCCAACTGGCACCTCTGCCTGGACCCTGGACCCCTCTCCAAACCCCAGAAAGGTCCCAGACAGACTTCTGCTCCTTTCCTCAAACAGCAACCCCATCTCTCAGCCGTTCAGACTAAAATCTGGGTCCCCTGCCCCCACCACTCCCACTCTGTCAGCAAACCCTGCCAGCCCCCCTCCAGCGGGTCCAGAGCCGGCACTTGGCTGGCCTCACCGCCTCCACCCCCCACGCAGCTCGAGGTCCACCCGTCCATCCCCCGAGGCCTCACCCTCACTCTAGGGCCGCCCCCGAGAGCCTGCGGGAGACGCAGAGCCTGGGCCCACCCAGACCGGGGTGTGTGCGCACGTGCACGTTCACTACGGTGTGAGGAGCACTGCCTGTCCTCACACCCAGGCCGGGGGTGTGTGCGCGTGTGCACGTGCACGTTCACTGCGGTGTGAGGAGCGCTGCCTGTCCTCACACCCAGACCGGGGGTGCGTGTGCATGTTCACTGCGGTGTGAGGAGCGCTGCCTGTCCTCACACCCAGACCGGGGTGTGTGCACGTGCACGTTCACTGTGCTGTGAGGAGCGCTGCCTGTCCTCACACCCAGACCGGGGTGTGTGCACGTGCACGTTCACTGCGGTGTGAGGAGCGCTGCCTGTCCTCACACCCAGGCACGGTCCTGCCCCAAGGCCTGGCACACGCCATCCCAAACAGCCAAGGGCTCTGCCCCAAGGCCAGGCTTGGGTCAGGCCTGCACCGCCCTGTCTGGCTGCAGTGCCCCGGCCGCCTCACGCGACTGCCGTTCCCTCCCGAGGGCCATCTGCGGGGCCAGCTCCACAGGCAGACACGCCCGCCCAGGAGGCAGCGCTCGACACGGCACTCACACTCACACCCACTAGGAAGGCCCTGTCCCCCCTCGGGAAGAGACCTGAATGGCGAGGACAGAGCCCTGTGAGCGCAGTGGGGGGCGTGAGGGGCCTGCCAAGAACACTGACCTCTCAGCACACACACCGGCCCAGCTCCTCCCCCACCGCCCACCCCATCGCCCACGGAGAGACCAGAGCAGCCCAGGGCCCTGAGAACCCCCAGTGAGAGCTGGCCACACCGCCGTCCTCAGAGGCCAGGGCTCGGGCGGCTCCAGCGCCGTGCAGCCGCGCAGGGAGGGGACAGCCCACGGCCAGACGCAGACGGTAATCCCTGAGCCTCCACACACTCCACACCAGAGGGCACTCGGGAGAGCCTGGGCTGAGGGGAGCTGAGAGGGTCCTCCAGGCGGGAAGGGGCAAGGCGGGTGCCAGACGTGGGCCCGTGCCAGCAGCTTGCACCCTGCATTCCAGTGTCGAGGGCGACCGAGCCACAGTGGGAGGGAGACTGTGGGGGCAGCTTCGACTCCCTTTGCAACTCGGTCAACAGTCCGTGGGCCATGGACTCGCAGACTCCTGCGGCCCCACCCAGGCCTGTCCCCACGCCTCTCCCTCCAGACACAAGTCATCCGGCAGAGGGGCTCCTCCCACTTTATTCTTTTTAAAATTGTGAGCTATCTACCCTCGAGGTCCTTTGCCTTCCGTATAAGTTTCAGAGTAAAAACTTGAGAAAAAGCTTGTGTGTCTGGGTTTGACGGGAGGGGTGAGGTCTGCAGACCAGCCCGGAGATTCTGTGGCAGCGCCAGCAACGGGCACACAGGTGTCAACCGCAGGGCTGGCTGTGCCGAGAGAGAGAGGACAGTGGGGCCCGAGACAGGGACGGCGTAGACATGGGAGAGGAGCACGGGAGACGGGGAGCACGGTCAGACGCCCAGGAGCCAGAGGAGGAGCAAGGGAAGGACAGTCACCCCCTCAGGGGCCACAAAGGCCCGACTCAGAGCCCAGACAGCTGTCCCTCCCGGACGGACGGACGGACGGACTGAGGCAGCAACTCGCTGGTCCCATGGTGACCCTACTGAGAGCAGTCAGCAGAGGGCAGCCCTGTGCTGAGCTGAGCTGAGCTGAGGGGATTGGCAGCTCATTCTAGCCAAGCTCATTAAAAACACACACGGGTTTAATCAGCATCTTCACGCGGCCTGGCGCTGCTCCGAAGCCCATCTTCCCAGAGTTCTAGGAACCCCACCTGGCAGGCCATCAGGGAGCCCGCACCGCTGCTGGGCACTGGGATGTCCCCCACGTAACCCCAGGAACACGCCCACCCCACAGGTCTGCTTCTGGACACGTTTCCTGGGCAAACCCTCCCAGAAGGGGACCCTGGGCCGTAGAGAGCCTCCCTCCCGCTCAGCTGCCCACGCCTGACGCCAGCTGCTCAGACCTTCTCGACAGCACTCTTCTCGAGTGGAATCTGATACAAACCCCACACGGTGCTCCAGCCAGGACCTAACGGTGAGAAAGCGAAAGCTCTGCCCACCTGGGCACAGCTGTGCCCTAGACCCAGGCTGATGTTCCCACACACGGCCGACAGCTGCAAGGTCTGCGCTGTAAGTGACACCGGCACCCTGATGGCATCAGCAGGAGCCAGGAGAGAGGCAGGCCCTGCTGACCAGGCAGGTCCCAGAGCCTCCCTACGCCTCAGTGCCCTGTCCACACAAGGGGCCACCCCTGAGCCCCAGGACTGGCCAGAAAGAGCGGCCAATACACCTGTCTTCCCCTCGACAACACCTCCTTCAGAAACAGCAAGAGAACCAGGCAAGCTGTTCACCTGGCCCTGACCCCGCTGACCCCTGGGCACCACCCACCACGGACAGACAGACGGCCCCGGGGACATGGTCCCTGAGACACGCACAAAACCACTCTGAGCAAACGCCCCAGGACTCGGAGAAACACGAGCATGATCCCAACGAGTCCCACGTGGAAAGAGGGCCGTTTACAAGGAAAGGGCACAGGCAGCAAGAGCTGCGCAAACCGCACTCCCCTTCTCTAGCTCCAGCAGCGGCTCGACTTACCTTCGTAAGGAGTCATCTCAGGGCCTCGGACCACATAGTGCCTGAGGGAGAGAGAAAATTAGCTGGCTTTGGGGTGCCCAACTCCACCCCATCTGAGTCACTCCAAGGCCAGGGTTTGCAGGGCCACCAAGCCAGACACCCACAGGCAATCCATCAGTGACACTGAAGGTCAGGGGCCGACCAGGGAGGCCCTGCGAGGCCCCAGGCTCTGGGGCAGCCGGCCCTCAGTCACCCGTCTTCTAGGTTTCCACAAAGCACTTTGCCTCCACAATACAACGTGAGATCAATCCTCTGACCATTAACGTCAACTGACACTTTTAAAAACGTAATTTCCAGCCTCCGTGAGCACCATTGAAGGTCCGTGTTCCTCGGGTGCCGAAATCCCCGCAGAAGGCGAGATGGGACAGCCGCTCAGGAGCCGGCTCTGCTCAGAGCCCACGTCCCCCGAGAACCAGACTCCATCGCAGAGGAGCTGCCTCGAGCAGAAGCCACGGGACAGCCCTGCCGTCACCACCGCCTGCACCTGGAGCCCGGGCTGCGCACACGTCCACTCCCCACACCCATGGGGAGGCTTCAGCTCACACCAGAGGGGTTTGGACTGAAGACGCTCAGACAGCAGAGAAGCACGAAGGAGAAAGTGGAGGTAAGATAAGCAGAAACGCCAGAGCAGACAGACCTGCCTCCAGCCACCTCCTCCCACCTCCACACACAGCCTGTCACCTCCACCATCAGACACCTGCTATCTCCTGGCTGATATGATACCACACACACACACACACTCACACTCACACACACACACTCACACTTACACACACACACACACACACACACACACTCACACTGTGATCCCATGTCAGCAGACCAGGAAAAGCCCTCAAAGCTAAACACATGACACATCCAGGAGTGTGGCCTTAATTTGTCACTGCTCCAGTTCCTGGCCAAGCTGAGCACAGGGAGAGAGAGAAGCAAGTGCAGGGAGAGCCCACAGCACTAGGTTCTGGGAGAGCCCACAGCACTGGGTGCAGGGAGGGCCAGGGCAGCACCAGCTCAGAGGACGGACAGGCCTCATCCAGGAAGTGCTGCTGTTGTCTGCTGAGGGGCCACCACTGCGGTCTTCCCACGCCTGGGGCGGGATAAGCTGAGAGAGGCCTGCAGCCTGGGACTCTGGGGGTGCCAGGCAGAGGTGCCCATGAGACCCCCCAGCTGGAAACACTGGGCACGGGGTCTCTAACGGGCTCCCGGGTGGAGAGTGTCCATGAGTCCACGGGGACAGGAAGCTGTGCCTGGTCTCCTATGGACTCTGCCCTGTGCTTTTTCACTGTAATAAACCGTAACAGTGGGTCCTCTTAGCAAATGATTGAATCTGGGGACCCTGACTCAATGGGGGGAGGGGTCCCTGCATCTGCTGTGTCCTGGGGGCCACACTTGTTTTTGCCATTATTTGGGGGCAGGGAGAGCCCTGCTGGGACACTGCCACCCCACTCACGCTGAGGCCATCACCCTGAGAACCCTCCACCCCACCTGCCGGCGCCCCCTCATCTGTAAGCCAAGGAAGGTGGGCCCAGATCCCCGGACACCTGTCCCATCTGGAAAATACTTTTTTTTCTTTAATCCTCACCCAAGGATATTTTTCCCACTGATTTTCAGAGAGAGTGAAAGGGAGGGAGGAGGGAAGAGAAAAAGAGAGAAACATGGATGCAAGAGAGACATACCGACTGGTTGCCTCCTGCATGGGCCAGGGATTGAACCTGCAACCAAGGTAAAGCCCTTGACCAGGAACCGAACCCACAACCCTTCAGTCCACAGGCAACAGTCTAACCACTGAGCCAAAGTGCCCAGTTGGGCCTTGGCCGGTGTGTCTCAGTGATAGAGTGTCGGCTTGTGGACTGAAGGGTCCCGGGTTCGACTCCGGTCATGGGCACATGCCCGGGTTGCGGGCTCGATCCCCAGTGGGGGGTGTGCAAGAGGCAGCCGATCAATGATTCTCTCATCATTGATGTTTCTATCTCTTTCTCCCGCTCCCTTTCTCTCTGAAATCAATAACTTTACAAACCGCCCCGTTGGAAAATACTTGTTTTTAACTTAGTTAAATCTCTTTCCTCTGGATTTTTTTAAAAAAAATTTAGTTCCTTTTTAAGATTAAAATGTAAAATACTCTTCAAACAAAGAGAAAACGCTTCTTAGTATTTAGCCCTACACCTCATTTCTCAAAATCCCCAGCCACCCTGCGAAGGGCAGCCTTTCGTGGCGGCGTGCAGCCTCCTGACCCACTTTCACACGAGGAAGGATTCCGAGGAAGGCGTGTGCAGAGGCAACAGCCCACGGCACCTGCAGGCCAGTGCAGGGCCCGCCCCTCTGTCCCGCTCCCCCGGGCAGAGCAGGCTCCTCCACAGCCAGGAGCACAGGGCAGAGGAGACATGAGAGAGGAACTCCCCCAGCAGCTGTGGGTTACGCCAGAGCCGCCGTGGGCTCCCAGACCAGTCCTCTCCCGCGTCAGGGGTCCAGGACAACCGCTGTGTCCCAGCTGCCGCCACGAGGAGTGTCTGCAGGCCTCCCGACGGGCGCAGGAGCCCCTTTCCGAGCTCTAGATGGAGTCCCAAGCCCCCCACCCACGGGGGGAACCTGGTGCGTCAGGGAGGGTGACTGACCACGCAGGGCCTTACCATTCAAGAATATTGGAAGGGAGGGGCTCGGCACAGATGTAAGGCACTGGGTCTTTCTTGATCCGAAGGTAGTCCTGTTTCAGTCGCTGGGTGGCTGTGGTTGGAGCTCTCTTATTGCTGTTGCTGCTCATCTGTGGAAAGTAAACACGTGTCTTCACCTGGGACAAGGACACAGCCCACGGTGCCCCTGCCCAGAGCCCAGCAGCCACCACTCGTGCACATCTCACACGGCCCCAGCTGTCCCGACTCACCCACCCCAACACCGTGGGCCACACAGTCCCCGTTCCACCTGCCCTGCCACAACGTTCACTCAGCAACCTCAGATGCTCTAATTCCAAGCAGCCATGGGTGGGTGTCTGAAGCCGGACCGGACCCAGGTCACTGCACACATCACTCAGCTCTGTGCTCCATGACAACACAGCACTCAGGGCGCACCCACCAGCCCCTGCAAAACCCCCCTTAGCACTCCCAGCACGGGCAACAGAGGAGCAACGAGCCTCTCTGGTTCTGGAGAGACGGGACCCGTGAAAGACTCAGATGCATGTGCTGGGCAGAGCAGAGGCCCGAGGAAGCACTGTGCCCAGGATGGCGCCGGGTCACGGCGTCAGGAGCAGAGATGGTGGCGAACAAGGCTGCCAGGGAGGTCAGGCCAGGCCGCCAAGCACGCTCCAGAGGGTCTCAGGCCCAAGCGTTAAGGTGCGTCAGGATGGACGGGGCAGCGTGGGACAGACAGGACGGCGTGGGACAGGCGGGACGTGCAGGGCAGCACCAAAGGCTGGGGACCAGGAGGGAAGCAGTCACTCAAGAGAAGAGATGGCCTGGGGCAGGGAGCCCTGGGACACCACAGCTGTGCCCCAGAGATGGGGAGACAGGGCGCCCCACGCTCACAGGCACCAGAACAGCTCCAACCCAACTGCTTCATCTACTAGAGTTTCTCATAACGTCAGTGGAAAGGCAGAAAGTCATGCTGCTAAAAATGAAGTGTGAAAGCCGCTGGTCCAGAGTGTGACCGACAGCAGGGACACAGGGTGTGCGGGGCAGGAAGGAGGGAGCACCGGCCTCGGGGTGGCAGAGTGGATGTGGGCAGCGGAGGAGGAGCCTGCCCTCCCGCTCACCCCACTCCACCGCCTCTGCCACCCGGTGTTCCAACTCATCTGCCACAGCACCGGACAGCAGTGGCCGGGCTCTCTCCCCACCGGACCTCCCCGTCCCTACAAACCTGAGGTCACCCACCCCCACCACACCTGCCCTTCCAGCCTCCGCACATGTGTTCCCTAGGGTCAGCCATGGGCTTGCTCCTTCCCTCCCTCCTGCCTCCGCTTCCGCATCACCTCATCAGAGCTCGAACCCTCCCCAGAGCACCAGCCCCACAGACCAAAACCAGCTTGGTGTGCTGCCCCGCACCCAGGGCCTCCAGCAGGGCGCCCCCAGGGGTCCTCTGCACGCACCATCACCCACCCCTGCTGCTGCCTGAGGTCCCTCTCCCTCAGAACCCTGCTTCCCTCCCTTCCCCTTTCCCCCCCAACTCACCCTGGCCTCCAGTCCTTCCTGGACACTAAGGCAGGCGAACTTGGTCACCGCAGTTCTGACCACAGCCCTTGAGGACCCCCCACAGCCAAGCGGATAAGCGCCAGGCCACCCCTCCCCTGCCCGCCAGCCCCTCTAAAAGCAGCACCCGCCAGCCTCCCCAGCCCCCAACTCCCAAGGCCGCGGAACCGCCTCGGGTCCCAAACCCCTTCTGATGAGCACACGGCTGCCGGGGAGCCCGTCTCCTGGCAGAAAACTCACCTCGGCTCTGCCCGGTGCAGCTCGAAGGGCCCAGTCCCTCAAAAGCCTCCCTTGTTTTCCTAGTCCAACGCTTCCACTCTCTCTCCTTCACTGACCTCCCCCCGGCCCAGTTCACACGAACAAAGTGGCCCGCCAGGCCCCAGCA
>NW_005874806.1:0-5625 GCF_000147115.1 Myotis lucifugus
GGAGCTCAGAGGTGGGCCGCGGCAGGCGGGGAACCTTGCGCTTCCTCCATCACTGGTGCAAGCAAGCCTCATGTTCGCTTCAGCTGCGTGGCTGCCGGCCGCCATCTTTGCTGGCAGTTAATTTGCATATCCTGCTGATTAGCCAATGGGAAGCGTAGCAAAGGTATGGTTAATTACCATGTTTGTCTATTATTAGATAGGATATCTGTAATTTTGGAATGCGACATCTTTCCCTGTTAAGAGAAAGTCAAATTTGAAGCGGCTAGTGGACATGGAATTTGGGGAGTTAGAGTGTAGCAATTGGAAAGTGTCTATTTGACAGAAGAAAATATGAAAAAAAAGAAAACTTACATTTATTAAAACACTTGGAGTGCGGGAAACGAGTTAAGTCGGCTCGCGTGAATTGCGTGTACTCCGCGGGAGCCGTCTTTAACTCGGTTCATATAGATTTGCGGTGGAGTGCGGGAAACGTGTAAACTCGGGCCGATTGTAACTGCGTATTACCAAATATTTGTTTGTAATCCACCCTTTTGGTGGATGGAACAAAACCAAAAGACAGAGCCATCTTATATTTTGGCGGGAAATTCACCCGCACTCCAAGTGTTAAGTGCTGTTGTGATGTGCCCGTTACCCTGCACATACATTTATGCATTTTATTTTATTTAAGGATCAAAATAATCTGATGAGCTGGGAATTATTGCCATCATATTATAAATAATATATATTTTTGGTAATGAGGTCTAAAAATTACCTGTATCAGATGGCTGTCAAGTATATGACTACCCATTATAAAAAGTTTAGGTTCCATTACTCAGAGTTCCTCTATGGTAATGTAGCCCACTAGGTGAACAGATGTCATATGATCCTCTTTATGTTGTCCTTTGGGAATTGGCAATTAATGAACTAACATAAGAATGCTGATACTGTGGCTCAGGCTATTGTGGTAAATAACAAACTGTCCTTCATCTATCATCTACTTGTTAGGTTCCAAATAGAGTAAAATCTTATTCCCTTTACAGTTCTTGATAATGATGTCATGATTTAATTGGTAGTTTTATTTTCTTAGTGTTATGTGAAATAATTGTATATTTAAATTAATGGCTTCTTAGATCCAATGACGTATGGTAGCTAAATACATATTCCTACATTTATAAAGTATAGAATTAATGGCATTCATGCTTTCTTTCTAAGAATATTTTTTAAATGTTTTTTAAATTGATTTTATAGAGAGAGGAAAGGAGAAGGACAGAGAGAAACATAGATGAGAGAGAAACATCAATCGTTTGCTTCCAGCACCCCACCCCCACCCCTACTGGGGATCTAGTCTGAAACCAGCGCATGTGCCCTGACTGGGAATCAAATCAGAAACCTCCTGGTTTATGGGTTGATGCTCAACCTCTAAGCCACACTGGCTGGGCTCTCTAAGAATCTTGTCAAAGCTTCAAGTTTTTGTAGCACAGAGCTGACCAGAACATGGTAAAATCCAGTACTTTCGCTTAAAATTAAAGCTAGAGAGAAGCCTCTTTTTTTGCTTTACTTATGATTTTTATTTAGCCCTTAATAGAGCTCTGTTTTGGAAAACGTTTGATATTGGCCCACCTAATAAGCTCATACTTTTATTTTCACTTTCTATCCCACCTTGTACATACTCTCCTGGGAAAAGTCCTTGGAAGAGGTTGTTTGACAAAGCTGGCTTCAGGAGTACTTAGGCTGTAACACCATCTTCCTATCTTTCTTTGGTACAATTAGCAAGCCAAATTATTACTTTAGAGTGAGGAATAACTGTGAGTGGCCAGGGCATATCTGTCTTACAATTGCATGTATCCATAGACAAGCAACATGGGAAGACAAATCATTATTATGAGATCTGGTGGCAATAAATATTACTACTGTAATTCCATTGTTTACTAGCATTTTATTGAAAAAAAACACAAAACTCACTGAGACCCCTACCCTGGGACATGACTCAATGTATAATTTGCCCCAGTGGCTTAGGCCTATCTTCATGATTTCATTCTTCAGGATAATTGCATTGGTGTTGGACATAAGAACACATTCTGGATATAAGAAAAACAACAACAACAACAACAAAAAACAGCGCTGGGCATAAGAAACAATTCTCATATTGAGATATGAAAAGAAGTAGACTGAAGATTTCTGAAAAAAGAGACACATTTCCTGTGGGCATTGTGTTGAGTGGGCATTTGAAGATGGCTGGTAATGTGGATGCTGTCTTCAACCATATGCAGAACTAGACTGCAAAGCCAACATACTGAGAGACAGCTAGGTGGCAAGATTAAATCTCCCAAGTCACCAGACTCCAATTCTGTCTCTCTGTACTCAGCAGATAACTTTCCCAGGGTCACATTTTTTATGTCTATTTTTGCCTTTCTTCTCTTCCCTGGCAGGAGCTGAGGACAGTAGTGTGATGGAGTAGATTTGAGCAGAAGACAGCACTACATGGACTCTCACCTATTTCTTATCACAACTCTTCTCACTAATTTTCAGACTAGTTTAATTCTTCCGTATCTGAGAGGAGAAAAGGCAGTTTTCTTAATTCACACATAATCACTAGTCTTCCCCTCTCCTTTCTTTCTGACACCGGTACAGAATTATTTTAACATTGGAGATAGCAGTATAGTGTTCTTTTTATTCAATGTCCTCATGAGGGACAGGAAAAGAGTATTCAATGTAAATGAAAATAAACTAGTTTTTGATACAAAATTTTAACTGCTATTAATACTCTATGTATCACATTTCTATGTATATAATTAGCCATTATAATTTCTTATTATTTATAGTCTTTTAATCATTATTTCCCTAAACAAACTATGGCTTCATGCATTGCTTAATGTGTTATGTAATTTTAGTTGGTTCTTATAATTTTATCATACCTCTTTACTTATAATAAAATTATTATTACATTTATTTTATGGCAGCTGATTGAGAGTTATAGTACATCAGATATTGAATTTAAATTCATATTTTTCAGACCATAGTTCTGAATGGCTTTATTATCTGATTGAGGGATTTTTCTGTTATGCACTTTAATATTTGCTCTTATTGATAATTATAGAAGCACTTATGTGTAAAAAAATGATTTTCCCATTTCAGCCATGCTAAGTTCATTGTTCTATAGGGAATAATTCTCTTTCATAATCACAAAAGTGCCTCCAAAGATAGTTTTGTACTATTCTTTTGAAAGGGTCTTTTGAAACATAATATTTTCATGACCACATATAATTTCCTGAAGCCTTTTCATAAAAGGCTAAACGCTAGCTTTATCTCACTTACTTGATTCAATTTTTCACATTATGATCACAGGTTTTAATTTTCTTTCAGCAACTTATTTTTAAACTTCAAATAGTAGTAGATGTCTATGTAGCTTCCAAACCATTGAATGGACTATTATAAGGAACACCTCATTCTCCAGCATGATGCCCTGTGTTACTTTCCTTTACACTGACTGCAGTTAAGTGAAAGAAGGGTCAAAGTGAGATCATTGCAATCTTTTTGAGTACCAATGAATAGTGTGACCTCTGCAAGAGAGAGCCAATGCCTTCGGATTGGATATGGCAACAAATACAGGAACCTACCAATTCTAAGAATGTCCACCAGAACATGAGCCAAAATATGTTAAATATTGAGGATTAGTATATAGTCAGGCAAGACTCAAATAAAATTGGAAATATGTTCTAGATCCAAAAAGCTGTCACCATTATTATTTAACACTAGAGGCCCGGTGTATGAAATCTGTGCATGGGTAGGGTCCCTAGGGCTGGCCAGTGATCAGGTCCATTTGTGGGGTGACTGGTGGGGTGATTAGGGGGCCCCCGCTGGCACTGCCTGCTCATTGGCCCTGCCCCCCACCGCCACCACTGGTCACTTCCCTCTGTGGGGTGACCAGCAGGGTGATTGGGGGGGGGGCCCGCTGGCACCCGCCAGGGGGTGGCATTGCCCGCTCACCAGCCAGCCCTGCCCCCTGATCGCCCTGCTGCCACTGCCAGTTGCCTCTCTCTGTGGGTGACTGGAGAGGCCCCTGCTGGCACCTACCTTGGCTGGCCTGGGGCCTGCAGGCTGGGGGCAGCCCCTGCATTGAGCGTCTACCCCCTGGTGGTCAGTGAGCATCATAGCAATCAGTTGTTCCACCAGTCGGTCTGCTGTTCGGTCGATTTGCATATTCAGCTTTTATTATATAGGATGGTCCGTAAAATCTTGTGAATGTTGTAAGATTGTGCATAGTAAGTAGTAAAACATTTTTCATTATTTAGAAATATAGGGCTATTGTATTTGTTTGAAATCGCATTTCAGCTGAGAGACCTGAAAAACAATGGCTTACACAAAATGAGAATTTATTATTATTATTATTTCTGCACATAAAAGAATATTGGAGGTAGGATGATGAGTGTTGGTATTAGTTTCCTAATATCATTAGATAATGAATTTCCTTCTATTTTTTGCTCAGTCTTTCTTAGAGCAAGATTATTGTTCTTGTTTTCAAGATAGCTACTGGACCCCAATTATCATTGTCTACCCTAGACAAGAAGGGTCAGTATAACAATTAAAAAAGATCAGGGCTAGGTGAGTCTGCCCTTCTATTTAACTATTTTTCCTATAAAGTCTAAGAATTTCTATTTACACAGATATGCCCCATGATCATTTCTGCTCTCCAAGTGAGGCTGATAGACAGTTTTAAAAGTTTCATTGATACATCATATAAAATTAGGGCCTTGGCTGGTGTTTCTAAGTGGTTAGAGCATTGACCTATTTACTAAAGGGTCACAGGTTTGATTCCTGGTCAAGGGCACATACATGAGGTCTAGGTTCAATCCTTAACCCCAGTTGCAGTGCATGTGGGAGGCAACCAATCCATGTGTCTTTCTCACATCAATGTTTAACTTTCTCTCTCTCTCTCTCTCTCTCTCTCTCTCTCTCTCTCTCTGCCCCTCCCTCCTTCCCTTCCACTCTCTCTAAAAAAAAAAAAAAATCAATGGAAAAATATCCTTGGGTGAGGAAATAAATAAATAAATAAATAAATAAATAAGAATCTCTTAGTAAGGGAGATGGGGAGGACCATTGGGTAGGACAAGAGTAGTCTCTGCTATATTTAATGTTAGAATACCAAAGAGAAGCAACTAAAAATTCTTGGATATAATAAAAACATTTAATATGTTGATTATGTTTAAGACAGATACACAAAATCCAAATTCATTTTTATATGCCAGCTAAACTCAGAAGTTGATATGTGAAAAACAATAAGAAGCATTACCAAAAATAAACCATAAATACTTAGAGATTACTCTAAAAAATGCATAATATCAGTTTGAAGTTCTTTACACAACACAACTGAGAAATGGAAGGAAAGGTTTTAATAATTAGTGATTATACCACATTTTGGATGCAAAATAGAGTGGTTTTTAAAAATCCATTATTCTCAAATTAATTTATTGGTTTAGCTTAAAGCCAATGAAATGCCAATGTGTTTTTACTTTTCAATTTGATTCTCAAAAGTATAAGAACAAAATATTAAGATTTTAAAAATTATAACAAGTATATACTTGCCCTACCAGATATAAAATATGTTATTATGCTATTAAAACAAACTAATGCATTATGAAATAACTA
>NW_005874806.1:5849-7201 GCF_000147115.1 Myotis lucifugus
TTAGGAATAAAGTACAATTTTCAACAAACACATGGGAAAGTGGTTTTAAAAATATCAAGTTAGACCATTGTCATATCCCAAACACCCAAATTCCAGGTGAATTAAAGTATTAAAAGTTAATATATATGCAACAAACAAGAAACAAATGAATTAAAAAATTTAGTAAACTCTGGTAATTAGCTGATTTCAAGTCAGAAAGATTTTTTTGAGCCTTCTGACTGAAAATTATGTCACAAGGGTAAGACTGATAAATTTGTTAGATTAAAATTTTAAAACTTTCTCACTGTTAAAATACCATAGAAAGCACCTGAACATTCAGAAACATTTTAAAAATAAAAGTGATAAAGAAAGATGACATAAAGAGATGACAAGCCCAGTTACTGGGCAATGGAGTTCAAGTTAACAAATCATTAACTAGGAAATATTTTGTTGATAGTATAGTATAATTAAGCACCAGCATTTGCAAAAAAAAAACAAACCCTTAAGTTCAATTCATAGAAGACTTATAATTGGCAAGTCTTTTTACACTATCTTGATGGGTTTTCTTTAGATTGGCACATCTATAATGTGGATTACTTCACCAACATGGGTAATATTAAGTCATGACTTTAATCATAAGTTTTGATAGATCAATCCAGTACATTGTCCTGATGTACTTATAAAACATATCTATATATATAAAAGCCAAGTGACTGGAACACCGGAATGACTTTAACAACCGGAATGACTGGTCACTATGACGCGCACTGCGGCCAGCCAACCGGCCCAATTGAGAACCTGCTGGCCAACCTCCCATGGCCCCTCCCCCAGGCCTGCCCTCCCCTAATTGCCTCCCCTGATTGGGGGCGGGGACAGCGGCCAACCTCTCATGACCCCTTCCTCGGCTTTGTCGGCCCAATTGGCCCCCATTGGGGTGGGCTGGCCGGACCCACCTGTGCACAAATTCGTGCACTGGGCCTCTAGTAAGATAGATAAATCTGTAAGTCTACTTTTATGTTTTGTTACTGTGTTCTTCCCAATAGTGTATTTGAGCTTAATATATTTTATTACTTTGCTGCCATCCAAGAGGTTTCTATAGTTCTCAGGTTTCTATTTATTCTTAGAGTGTCTCGGTGAACATATTTTATTTCAACAACTGGGAAAAAGTCTGATAGCTACTTAGAAATCATTACATTTTGGAAAAGAAAACCACTTAAATCAAATTGAATATTCATAGATCTTTAAAAGGTCTGACCTTACTTAAACAAATGTTACCTTAACAGAGCAATTGATCTCAAGGAGGATCAATTATGATAAAAATCACTAACTCCAGAAGAGGATTCTTATCTTTAAAATGAACATGAAATGATTGT
>NW_005874806.1:7301-11312 GCF_000147115.1 Myotis lucifugus
AAAGTTTGCCATTAGAAAAATAAAATGTCCTTACCACAGAGAAGATACAGAAAAATATATAAGAAAATTGATAATGTCATAATTAGTGTCTGTTCTTTAACTTCATTATTATTATTCATGAAATAAATAGATTTTATATGCCAGAACTAGATCTTTATTTAAATTCTATGAGCTGTTTTAAAGGAATAATTGCCTTTATTCTTAGGGATAAAATGTATTATAAGTTTTCTTGACTCAAATAAATAATTGGTTTCATTTTAGTTAATGTTAATTCAATACCTAAATTGATCACTTGCTGGATATGCTATCTTTGAATATATGAAGGAATGTAATACTTCTTTCAGATAAGAGAATTACTTGTTGACATGAATTATTTATTTACAATTTATCTTTACTATTATCAAAAGGGTGGCAAAAACCAATTTACTCTTTTTTCTTACCTGTTGAAAGTAAAACTGAGTCATTTCCACACAAACCAATATATCTAAATAAAAATCTTATTTCAATCTGTGTAGACATTTGTAATTAATCAAATACGTGAAATTAGAAAACATCCTCATTCAACTTATTATTTATATATTATACACAATTTAAACAGCAATTGAATGGTTAAACCTTTATTTTCTTCTTCCACATTTCTACATTAAACACATCTTAACACAAATACCTTAATTTAATAGAAATTATTTTTTTTTGTCTTTTCAAAAATACACCTTATTCATAGTAAAATGTCTTCCTTTTTCTTTAAGAGAAAATATTGGTATACATGAGTACTCACTGCTGTCATAGCTGTATGATAATTAGTTTGAAATGATAAATAACAGCCCTTCCTGAATTTCTGTAATGTGAAGGCTAAGAGAGAAGGCTATTTTAATGGACTCACACAAAACAATGCCATGATGTCTGTTTCTGGCCAATGTGGATGTGTTTTCTGCTTGGACCTTGTATTAGTTTGTCAGGGCTGCCATAACAAAATACCACAGCTGAATGGCTTCAGTAACAGAAATGATCGTCTCACAGTTTTGGAGGCTAGAAATTCAAGATCAAGGTGTCAGCAGGGTTGATTTAGCCTGAGGCCGTTCTCTTTTGCTTGTAGGTACCTTTCTTCTCTCTGTGTCTTTACATGGTCTTTCTTCTGTGCCTGTCTGTGTCCAAGTCTTCTCTTTTTATAAGGACACTAGTTATAGTGGACTAGAGTCCACCCAAATGACTTCATTTAACCTCAATTACCTCTTGAAAAGTTCTTTCTCCAAATATAGTCACATTTTATGGTACCAGGGGTTAGAACTTCAACATATACATTTTTAAGGAAGGTAATTCAGCCTATTCTAGACCTCAAGTAAGAATTAATTGTGGGGAACTGATATAGGGTTAAGCCTCGGACTGACCTGTTGGCAAAGTCACAAACAAGTCCCAGCTTAGAGGGCACAGTCCTCTTAGCATAATTAGGCTTGACCTTATAACACTCCCTAGATCTTATCTGGGAAGCTAATGGGCTGAGGGAAGTGCAGGAAGTGTAACCATGGTCAAAACAGGTGAAACTCACAAGAACTGTGTAACTATGGTGACCACTGCCCTGTTTACCTCTGGCTATAAAAGATTGGTACGGCCTGAGCACTGGTGGAAGTCCTTCCTCCTGAGTTGGACTTACCCGCCTGGCCCCCAATATTCCCAAATTTTCTTGTGTCTTTTCTCTTTCATTTGTGTCGGCTCTTCTTCCAGATCCTGAACCCTGAACCACGCGGGACGTGGAGGGAAACATTTACAACAATTACTCTTTTGCCAAAGGAATGTAAACATCTCTATCATCATCACAGTAGGCAATACTGTGATGGCAATAAGAATACTGACTAGGGAAGAAAGAATATAGCTTGTAATAAACACAAACAAAACGAGAAAGCTGAGGTTAAAGAGAGCAAAATACCCAGTCATTCTTTTTAGTTGAGTAAATTGGCAGCCACCATTTTGGATAAAATACTGAGAGAAAGAAAACTGGTATGACTAGTTCTACTGATTTAAGGTATGAGTGCTCTTATCTATAACTAGAGGCCCAGCATGCACGAAATTGTGCACGAGTAGCTCGCTTCTGCTTGCCTCAGCTGACTGCCCTGCCCATCACCGCTGGTAGCTTGCTGCCCTGCCCTCTGCCACTGGTAGCCCTCTGCCTCTCATAGCTCTCTGCTGCTAGTAGCTCTCCGCTGCTAGTACCTCACGCCCTGCCCCGCCTGCCGCGAGAGCTGCTGCTCTTTTGGTCGTGATGGCATTACAGTGTGATGACCACGGGCCTTTTATATAAGAGATAATAAAAGCGTTAATATGCTAATTAGACCAGATAGCCGAACGACTTTCCAGATGTCTTTCCGGACAACTTTTTGGACGAAACTGAGGCTGCGAGGGCCAAGGCAAGCTGCTGCAGCTGCAAGGGCTAAGGCCCTTGCATGAATTTCGTGCATTGGGCCTCTAGTATTTGGTTATATGTCTATGTACAAGAATGTCCAATTGATTGCAGAAGACCAAGAATAAAATGTCAGGTGGCAAGGACTCCAACATTCCAAAATGAGATGCTAGACACTTATGCTTCACATGCAACTGAAGAGGCCAAGGCTCAATTCTGAAATCCTTAGTTCAAGGTCTACCTCAACCTCAAAGGTTGTTCTTGGGAATTATAGGGAACATTTCTTAGGAGAGGCTTCTATTGATTTAAAAACGAGGAAGGGAGACCATGCTTTATCTCACTTCAAGTCAAGTGTGTGGGTCTTGATTAATAGTAGATGCAGTCTGGGAGCATAGGGGACTTCTATGCTATCACATGCATATCTGAACATATTTTCCTCTTAAAAAAAATAGAGTCAAAAGGCTGTCTGAAATGGCCTGTAGCAACAGATAGAATGCTGCATGAGGAAAGTAACTGCATTGTCACTCCCAACACAACAAGTCAAGGCTATACGTTTCCTGTTGACCAAATATAGGCCATATGCAAAGAGAAAGCCAGTATTAGATTGTCTTAGACACTATCCAAGAGTGTAAGACACCTCAAGTAATGGGGGAGAATCCAGAGAACCATAATACTGCTCCATGAAAGAAGCTTTAAATACCTACTCGGCCCAGAGTATGCCATGATCCTCATGTCAGTACTAGTCATTTAAGACCTTCCTACTAACATCAAGTCAGGGAAGGAGAGAAACATAAATGTAATTAAGAATTCTGACTATTACTAGTACATAGCATGGACATTTTAATGAAATAAATGAAATTAGGCTGGTAAATAACAGTGAACAGAGAACATTTATTATCTGAAGTCAAGAGATAAGTTTTTAGGGCCTATCCAAGATTTCACTCAGGGACAGGAAAGAACTAGATCTATGAATTGATTTAGATGAGCATCGAGGAGGGAAGAATAATATTGGTTTCTGAATTACACGCGAGTCTCATTTGTTTAATAATGTTTAAATGGAATTAAATTCCACTCATCTTTGGAATTATGGTAGTATTCTTGTAGGGTTTTCTTCTTGCTTAATTGTCCAAGAAAACCTGAGGGGCTAACAAAAAAAGTGACAAGTAAGTCTACCTTCTATATTTCTGTGAATTTACCTTGTTATGTTTCTCTGAGTTCTGTTATATTTTTGTTATGACTTCCACATATGGCCATGACTGAGCCTTTATTATCTGTAATGCATGAAGTCTGACTAGGCTCTAATTCCCAGAAGAAACCAGCATGATCCTTTGAAGGTAAAGGGTTATACCCCTCTATGCTAGGTATCCCTGAAGAACTCTTCAATTAGATTGCGACCTGTGGCCTTTTAGCATTGTCTTCATACACCCTGCCATCTTTTATGTGCTATACCAGAGACTCCGCCAAGATGCCTACATTGCTGCCACTCATCTCAGGAGATCAGACAGGTTTCACTTGACTGTCACTCAAGGATAGCAGTAAGTACCTCTGATTTCTTTCTGCAGAGGCACAATCATGTCAGCCCTACCCTCCCTTTCCCTCTCATCATGAGAAAGGCG
>NW_005874806.1:11412-14632 GCF_000147115.1 Myotis lucifugus
TGCTCGCTCAGTCTTCAGAGTCCTTTGACTACAGCAACTTTTTAAGAAGTGGCACTTGTTTTCTGTCATTTCAACAGATAGGTTTTCAAATGGTAATAAAGCTCCTAAAATAAAAAATACATAGCCTAATGCAAACAGCCTGAGACAATATATAACCTGTTTGAAACTGTAACCTGCTTTGAAACAGTCATAGAGAAATTTATAACTAGGACGGAATAAAGAGAATGAGCTCAATACCACCAGTTAAGAATCAATAAGTTTCCTTACTGAGAAACTGAAAATGGATGTGATAATTTTCTTTTTTTTAAAATATATTTTATTGATTTTTTACAGAGAGGAAGGGAGAGGGATAGAGAGTTAGAAACATCGATGAGAGAGAGACATCAATCAGCCGCCTCCTGCACACTCCCTACTGGGGATGTGCCCGCAACCAAGGTACAGGCCCTTGACCGGAATCGAACCTGGGACCCTTCAGTCCGCAGGCTGACGCTCTATCCACTGAGCTAAACCGGTTAGGGCAGATGTGATAATTTTCTAAATATCACACACACACACACACAGACACACACACACACACACACACTGTTATATATATATATATATATATTATTTTAAATAGTCATAATCTATATTGTTTCAGTTAATCCTTGTCTTCATAAAGTGATAAGTTAGAAAATAACTTGATTTAGGTGGAATTTCTCTATTACAACCAAACTTTTGTACTTAAAGTGGGCAAAACCAGATAAATAATATCCCCAAGAGGTTAATTCCATCTAGTCAATATTACATATGAATACATTACATGCTTATAGTTGTGTATTGTAGAGAACTTAATTATGACTGGCAGATGAGTTTTGCCTCTAAAGCATTTGTAAAATGTATTTGTAAAAGTATTAAAAATGCTAGGAAGATAGCCAGCTATCTAAATTTGCATCTCATTGATGAATATTAAATACTTTGGAAGGATGAGATGTATCTGCACTAAGGCCTAATTGATCCTGTTGAACACATGAAAGTCTTCACCATTGATAGAATTGATTTGAGGAGCTAGGATCAGTACCAGTACATAAATTACTCTGGTAAGTAATACTCTCTAAGTAACAGTTGCCTCCTTTTCAGACTTTTTGGTATTTGCTGTCTTTTAAACTCAACATGAGAACTACAAGTAAAGAAAACAGGAACTAATTGAGCAAAAATAAGTGTAAACAATTTATAAAGTAACTTTTGTGGTTAGAATAACAGAATTGCATCCTGAATACTATGTATACAACCGGATTTTCTTTATATATTAGAGTTTGCATAGCTTTTAAAAAGGAAACAAAATGTTGACGTTTGGATAGGAAAAAACCTAAGAAAAACAATTGTAGAGTGCTCTGTTCTCCGCATTATCAGATATTTCCCAGAAAAAAAAATGACAACCAAAACAATAAAACACATTTACCAAATCTCAACATCCCTCCTGTTGTAGACATGGAGGTGGAGAACATGAAAAATGCGAAAGTAGAAACATATTAGAAGACAATTGCTAAAAAAATAAGTAGGTAAACAGAACAGTATTCTGGAAATATTGCGTGCCACTGTCACAGGTTTTATTTCTTTATTGAAAATGTTTGTGCCCTGGGAAACTCTTATAAAAATTATCACATAATTTTTGTGATGGTGGCAGAACAGCAATCGTGTGACCACATTTTGACAGACATCAGTAACACACAGACAGTATGAACACAGACCCTTGGTCTAAGGCAGTCAGCTATGATGTACCAGACCACACTAATCAATCAGAATTTGGGTTCCCACTATTCTGACAAGGCTTCCTATTAGAAGCCATCAAAAGTAGTTTAAACTTGATATCCCGCTGCCCTGTTTTTAATAGCACAGGTTTATACCTCCGCTGCTGTCTTTTCCTTTATTGAAAAACTGACAAAGCATTACCAAATGAATCTGCCTTAAATATTTGAGGCTGCCTATAAAACACCGAGGTGTGTGGTAATAAATGCATCAGCGATAATGGGCTGTGAAAGAAATATGCATAAAACTGTCAGAAGGGGAAAAAAAAAGGTGAGGAGAAGGATTGAAGTTCCAACAATAATTTGTGGAAAGGCAAGAGACTGAGTAGAAAGAAGTCTGCATTTAGTAATCAAGAGACCTGACTTTTAGTCCTTCCTTGAGTAACAGGCAAGTTGCTAAGTCTCTCCTGACTTTGCTTTACATGTTTAAGCAAAAAAGTAAGAAAGTAAGAGGTAGACTGGATGATTTCCAAGATTCCTTCCAAAGCCATATTAGTTATTTACAACTGTTAGAAAGACGACAAGGGCATTCAAATTCTTGCTTAACCATCTTTAGATGAGAAGAAAATTATCGTCCTTTTTAACTTGTACAAATTGTAATTGGCCACAATTTGTTTGTATGCTGTAGAAATCAATGAAGCCATGTAGGCCGTTTTTATATTGTGTGGCATATCAATTTAAATTGCAGAAGGAGTCTTAAACTCCTTATATTGGAGTGATTTTAGATCTTAGACTTTTGAACAGAAACTGCAGAAAATATTTCCTTTGTGTTCATTAACCTCAAGATATATATGTCTTGTAAGAGATATACCATGTTTTTGGTCTTATCTGAAATCCAGATACTACCTAGATAATATTAAACATCAGTATGCTCAGATTGTTGACTAATTAAGCATACTAACATCAAGTGTGGAAAAGGTGCAAGTTATCATGATAAGATCAATAGAGGTAAAAATTCTAAAGTGAATTTATGCAATAGTGGGTACACTAAGTATAAAATCTCAGAATAAGTGAGACAAATTATAATAAACTAAATAATGGGTTTGAAGTTTGCCCTCTTTTAAATCTTTAACGGTTCTGTTAACTTCTACCTTATGTATTCTTAAAAAGCAAAAACACAATAACAACAAACAAGGAAATAAAAAACAACCTTCAGGGAATTTCTCACTTTAGTATAAACTGTGATTCCTTAATCTTAACCCTCTCAGAGAAATCATTCTTTTCCCTCATTTCTTTCCTTGATTTGCACTGAAAATTCATAGCAACAGTAAAAAACAAACAAAAAAATATTCTTAGCAAACCAACAAAATCTGTAGAAAGCTTTGAAATATCAACACAAAATTATGTTTGTTCTATCTAGCCAATTTTAACCCCCCTCCAAAAAAAAATACCCACAAAACCAAAAAACTTATCATCAATATGACCTACTCTCT
>NW_005874807.1:0-14204 GCF_000147115.1 Myotis lucifugus
TGGATGGGTAGGTGGGTGGGTGGATGCGTTGGATGAAAGAATATGTGACCATTGCCATATTGCTCATAAACTGAATGACTTGTCTGGCCCTTGGCAACCCCATCAGTATCAATGTCCTGCTTTCTCTCACTGTCTCACATTCCCACTGGTCCTGGGGGTTCCTGTGATTATTACCCGCCAACGGGGAAATGCCTGGATACCATCTAGACCAGGTGGAACCCCCGGCTACCGGATGTGGCTTCCCAACGCTTCAGGAATATTTGCATCAGCCAGAGGCACCGTTCGTCCGCAGCCAGGCAGCCCTAGAGCCAGCTTTTTTGCTTGTTTGTTTTGTGAATCCTCACCCGAGGATATTTTTTATTATTATTATATATATTTTTATTGATTTCAGAGAGGAAGGGAAAGGGAGAGAGGAAATAGAAACATCAATGAGGAGAAGAGAGAATCATCGATCGGCTGCCTCCTGCACGCCCCCTCCTGGGGATCCAGCAGCAACCTGGGCATGTGCCCTTGACCTGAATCGAACCTGGGACCCTTCGGTCTGCAGGCCGGCGCTCTTTCCACTGAGCCACACCGGCCAGGGCTCAGCGTTGACGCAGTGGGAATCTTCCAGGCACTGAGTGAGCGGCGGTGTGCGGCCGGCTGTCCTGGGGAAGCAGTTAAATACAGCCTCGCAGGTAACCGGGAGGTGACGCTGAGCCCAGCGGAGAACAATGCGCGCCCGGCTGTGTCTCACCCACCTCTCAGATGGTCCCCCGCAGGCAGCCCGCCGGCGGCCGTCATGTTGACAGTTAATTAACGTGTACTTTATGTTTATAAACGAGACTTCCGCCTGCCGCGCTTTGCAGCTAACGCTCTGCTCTTCCGTGAGAGGCTGTTGGAGCAGAGAGGCGCCCTGTCAGCGATGAGCGGAGTGTGTGTGTCTAACTGGATGTCAGGTGGGGGCCTCCTTCCCTGGAAACCTCTCTCCTGTCCCAGCGGCCGAGGCTGCCTACCCCCGAGCACACCTGTCCCAGGCCTCGGCCCTGGACCTGCTTCTGGAGGGGAGACAGCGTGGACCACATGTCTCCTCGGACGGGAGGGGGAGGGCGACATGAAATATTGCACAATTTGACTAGGATAGAATGGAACAAGGGTTCTTTTTTTGATATATATATTTTTAAAATATATTTTTACTGGTTTCAGAGAGGAAGGGAGAAGGAGAGAGCTAGAGAAACATCAATGATGAGAGAGAATCATGGACCGGCTGCCTCCTGCACGCCCTCTACTGGGGATCGAGCCTGCAACCTGGGCAAGTGCCCTGACTAGGAATTGAATCGAACAGTGACCTCTTGGTTCATAGGTCGATACTCAACCACTGAGCCATGCTGGTCAGGCTCTTTTTTTTGTTTTGTGAATCCTCACCCAAGGATATTTTTCCCATTGATTTCTAGAGAGAGTGGAAGGGAGGAAGGAGAGGGGAGAGAGAAAGAGAGAGAGAGAGAGAAAGAGAAAGAGAGAGACATCGATTGGCTGCCTCCTGCACGTGTCCCTACTGGGTTAAGGGAACCTACAACCAAGGTACATGCCCTTGACCAGGAATCGAACCCACGACTCTTTGGCTCACCAGCTGACGTTCTAACCACTGAGCCCCGGCCAGGGCTGAACAAGGAATCCTAAGGGGGAAAGAGATACCTTGCTCTCTTTGCAACACAAAACTCAACCAATGGATGCATAAGGAAGTGGGACACCAAATTGATGTCTATGTCTCTCTCTCTCAAAGTAATCAATACATGTTAAAGAAAATTAAAAAGTGAGAAAAGAGAAGGAACATTTGTACACAGACACAGGAAGAAGCAGCAATAAAGCGTTCTTTCCTGGATCCTTCAGCGAGGTGGTGGTCTGCTGACACCTTTAATTTCAGACTTCTAGCCTCTGGAAATGCCAGAGAGTGTATTTCTGTTGCTCTAAGCGATGCATTGTCATGGCAGCCCTAGGAGGTGACTTCAGCCCCTATTCCAGCTTGGCATGCACACTTCTTTGGCTTGTGTCTGGTTTTCTTGCCTTCAAACAGGGAGTGGGGAACCTTTTTTACCGGCCAAGGGCCATTTGAATATTTATTTACTTAAATATATGTTTCTATTGATTTCAGAGAGAGGAAGAGAGACAGAGAGAAACATCAATGATGAGAGAGAATCCCTGATTGGCCGCCTCCTGCATGCCCCCTCCTGGGGATCGAGCCCCTTACCCGGGCATGTGCTCTGACCAGAATGGAACCAGCGGCCTCCTGGTCCCTAGGCTGACGCTCAACCACTGAGCCACACCGGCTGGGCCATTTGGGTATTTCTAACACCATTCACAGGCCGCACACATTTATCAACCTAAAAACCAGCCTGCTGCGTTTGGTCCACATTCAATTAACTCGCCCCCAGACCAAATGCTTTCTCGGGCCTTAACCGGCCCGCGGGCCGGACATCCCCCACCCCTGCCTTCACAGAAAGCAGTTGGCCTCCCGGGAGGCGGAGGGACCCAGCCTAGAACACGGAGGCGGAGGACTCACCACAGGGCTGCGGCCGGTGCTGTGCAGGTAGTAGAGCAGGCCCTTGGCGTGGTAGATGGTTGGCTGGAGCTGGGCGCTGGGCGCCAGCCCACTGCCGGTTCAAGTCCTCCCCCCGCAGGGAGCATCTGTGACTGCGGGGACAAATAAAGACGCATTTAGGAGAAAATCACTTGAGAAAATTACCGTCAACAAGGCCCGCAATTAGACCGAGGAAGTCAGCTTCCCTCGGGCTCCTGCCCAGTTGCCATCCATTGTAGAAATCCTTCGATTTCCGGAAGTGTCCTGATTACTCTCACGGCCCACAAAAGGCCCGGACACCCTGTTTAACTGGGTATTGGGTCATCACATTTTTTAAAATTATATTTTTATTGATTTCAGAGAGGAAGGGATGGGGAGGGGAGAGAGAGAGAGAAACATCCGTTTTGAGAGAGAATCATGGATCGGCTGCCTCCTGCACGCCCCCTATTGGGCATCAGGCCCGCAACCCGGGCATGTGCCCTGACTGGGAATCGAACCCGGACCCATCAGTCCACAGGCTGACACTCTAGCCACTAAGCCAAACCAGCTAAGGCCAAAGTTTTTTGTTTATTTTTAAGTATATTTTTCATTGATTGCAGAGAGGAAGGGAGAGGGAGAGACAGAAACATCGATGATGAGAGAGAATCATGGATCGGCTGCCTCCTGCACGCCCCACACTGGGGATGGAGCCTGCAACCCAGACATGTGCCCTGACCGGGAATCATGGGCGCAACCACTGAGCCATTGGCCAGGTTATCAAAGTTGTTTGTTTTGTTAATCCTCACCCCAGGCTACTTTTCCACTGATTTTTAGAGAGACTGGAAGGGAGGGGAAAAGAGAGAGAGAGAGAGAGAAACATTGATGTGAGAGAGACACACCAACTGGCTGCCTCCTGCACACGACCCAACCACGGCCAGGGATGGAGTTTGCAATTGAGATACGTGCCCTTGACCGGAATCGAACCCGGGACCCTTCCGTCTGGGGGCCAATGCTCGATCTGCTGAGCCAAACCGGCCAGGGCGGGTTATCAAACGTTTAAAACGAAGTTCAGGACCTGCAGTTCCCCCCTCTCCACACCCACAGAGAATGCACGCATTCTGAGAATTTCTCTCGACTCTGAGAGTTTCAGTTCTACAAATAAGTTGAGCTCCATTGATTCTGCTGGGCGGCTTAGAAATGATGTTTCCGGCTAGGCCCCCATCTCTGCCGGGTGGATATGACTCCACCCCCGTGAAGACAACGAAGTTTAAAAATGGCCCAAGATGGTATCGCCAGGAACTAAGCATTACACCCGACCCAGCCTGTCTGCCGCTGCAAAACCACGAGGCCTCTTTCTCCGATCACGTGGCTTCCTCCCCATCCTTGTAGGTGACGGAGCAAGCTTGACATCTACCGGGACAGCCACAGTCTCTCTTCCGAAGACATTGTCACGGAGTATTAGCGCTAGAAATGAGCTCGAGAGCGTACGCTCCCCTCTGCTGGGAGATGGAGGTGGGCAACCCCCGTGGCTGGGGACAGCGATGACTGCAGTGCAGAGAAGGAAGGAAACCGAGATGCTCAGCTGCAGGTAAGGACATCCTACCAGCCCATGGTCACCAGCAGGTACAGCCCACGCTCAGGGGCGGCTCCGGACAGTCCTGCTAAGTAAGGTGCCATTTGCTCAGTAGGTCGGGCGAGGAAGGTGGCCCCTACTGGAAGGGGCAGGATCCCATCTGCATCTTCTGGTCCTGCCCCGCCCCCTCCCCCACCCCCTGCTGCTCTTGTCCTTCCATACCCCAGCCCCATCCGATGGCTCACAGCTCCCTCTGAGCAGCCGTGTCTGCAGTCCTGGTATCAGGACTCCTTTCAGCTCCATGCCTTCCCGCCTGTTCAACCTTGAGGAGGTTAGCTCTGCAGAGAAACTTCCCCTGATCCCCCGGCCATGACGTTCTGCTCCTCTTTGTTGCAATAGCACCCAGAGATTCCCTTCATCGGAATTCTCATAAAATCATTTTAAATGGGTTTATCTATGTATCTATTTATCTACCTATCCTTTTATTATCTACCTATTCATCCATCTATCCATCCATCCATCTGTTCATCCATCCATCTACCCACCTATCTATCCATCATCCATCTATCCATCCATCATCTATCCATCCATCCATCCATCATCCATCCATCCATCTATCCATCATCCATCCATCCATCATCCATCTATTCATCCATCCATCTACCCACCCATCTACCCATCATTCATCTATCCATCCATCATCCATCCATGCATCCATCCATCCACCTATCCTTCCATCCATCTATTTACCCACCCAACTATCCATCCATCCATCCATCCATCCATCCATCATCCATCTATCATCCATCCATCTACCCACCCATCCATCCACCTACCCATCCATCCACCCAACTATCCATCCATCAATCCATCCATCATCCATCCACCTATCCTTCCATCCACCTATCCATCCATCCATCCCAAAGATTGAAAAGCAATAACCAATACAAATTGCTGATTGGATTCTGGGCTGTTAAACAGTGCAAAGGGGAGGATGGGATCTAAGATTATCTAAGTACATTACCTTCTGCTCCTCTGGGTTGCGATAGCACCCAGAGCTTCCCTTAATCGGAGAAAATGACTCGGAGAGAAACTGGGCCATTGTGAGACCGAGGGGAGCTGCTAGTTTGGGGTAAATTTTGTTGGTTGCGCAGGGGCGGCGGCAGCCCTGTGGTACCCCGGGGTCGTGGGATTTGGGACGCTCGGGGTTCCACGCATGGCCATGGTTACGGGAGCATCTCTGTGTGAGCACACGGCGCCCGCCATTCCTCTGTCTCTGCAACGACAGACAATGACAACAGGTGCTGCACCCACCTGGAGTGTTTCCCTGTAAAGCGAGTTTACGTGCGTCCAACCTCCAAACGCATTTGGCACTTTGTGTTAATAACGCAGATATGCACGCCGCCAAAGGCACCGCCGCGCCTCTTCCCCGGGGCTTGTTCAGGCATCTGAGGGCGAGACGCGCCCCATCTTATTATCTGCTGAAGCGACAGCTGCTCCCTCCACGTGGGGGGGGACCAGCAGATGGACAGCTCTGACTGGCTGGCAAGACACGCAGTGCCTCTAACTTCTGAGAAGGGAGTCATCCTTCAATAGTTTGAAGTCCTGCTTTGCTTATGAAAAAAAATAATAAAGATAAGCATTGGTATTTTTCCCCCCACTGAAAACTGCAAAGGTACGGGGTGGGGAAGGGTTGAGGGGGGCGTGAGGGGACCACTTCCTTTTGATTTTCATAGGTGATCTCATTGGATGTAACTAGTCATCGTTAAAAATAAAATGAAAAAAGCCCAGCTAGCGTCTCTCAGAGGTTGAGTGTTAACCAGTGGACCAGGAGGTCAGGGTTCGATTCCCAGCCAGGGCACATGCCTGGATTGCGGGCTTGATCCCCAGTAGGGGGCGTGCAGGAGGCAGCCGATCCATGATTCTCTCTCATCACGGATGTTTCTATCTCTCTCTCCCGCTCCCTTCCTCTCCCTCTAAAATCAATACAAACATATTTTTAAATCAACAACAACAACAACATACAGATGGGTAGGAAACACCTTCAACAATGAAAGAACTACAGGAACCGAAAGTAATACTGTTATTGTATCATCACTCGCAGGTCCCATCTGCTCCCAGTGCCGGCGTCTAAACCCAATCATCAATCAACTCCTGGAACAGACCAGGAGGAAAGGCTGGGCTCTCGGCGCACATCTGGTTCCAGTTGCTCGCCCACGGGTGAGAAATAGTCCTGCCACAACCGAAAGCCCTCCCGCTAATTCTGACTGTGCATCCGCCCACGTTACAGAAGAGGCCAGCGCGAGGCCACCTCTTCGCAGCGAGCACCGTGATGGGTACCGTCGGGCGCTCACACGCAGAAACAAGCACCTTAAAACAGAATCCCACCGCCTTCAGAGCTCGGTTCTGAGACCGGCCAACCAGACACCACAAACACGCAAAGGAGATAATAATAACAGGGATACGGGAGCAATTAATTCTGAATTGGGGGTCAATTAAGAAGAGGAAAGCACCGCAGCCATTTATAATGATGAGTTAATGCGCCGCGTCTCCCTGGGATTTTTCTAATTATGAAATGGAGGACTCAATCTCCTGCTAATAGAATTTCCAATGCCCGTAAGATCTTAATGGGAAGGATTTCGGTATAAGCACCGAAGATTGAATGTCGGCTCTGCTCATCTGCGATCGCTCCAGAAACTCCCTGCAAAATGACGGCAAAGACTTTTTAAAATACTTCCAGATCTTCTATCTTCTTTTCCCTTTTTTTGTTAATCTGCACCCAACCATATTTTTTCCATTGATTTTTAGAGCCAGTGGAAGGGAGAGGGAGAGACAGAGAGAAGCATCGATGTGAGAGAGACACAGCGATGGGTTGCCTCCTTCACGCGCCCCGACCAGGGCCGGGGAATCTGCAACTGAGGTACGTGCCCTTGACCGGAATCGAACCCGGGACCCTTCAGTCCCAGGGCCAACGCTCTATCCACTGAGCCAAACCGGCCAGAGCCACGTATAAATCTTCACATAGAGGAAACAGAAGAGGAGATGACAACGGACAAGGAATATCTAAATACTGAGAGATTGAAAGCAGATGGCCCAGTAGTATGGGATTTAACACATCAGCACCCTTCAAATTTATAGGCCGGAGGAAGCAAGTCAATTTACAAGAGGAAAAGACTAGGAATTGGGTGCACCAGACATCTCTGACCGTCATACATGCATCAATTTTCAACCAGTATTGGCTGCAAAAGGAATCAGGTTCTCAGATCCAACCCCCCAGGTTATCGGGCTGAGCAATATTCCCTCCCCGTCTCAAATGATTGACCTATGTAAGCCCCACCCACAGGGACAGTAGGCATAGCTGGACAGGAGGACATACTACAGTGAAAATAAAAAGAAATGTTTTTGAAAACTATTACACAGCCCTAGCTGGTTTGGCTCAGTGGATAGAGCATCAGCCTGCGGACTGAAGGGTCCCAGGTTCAATTCCTGGTCAGGGCACATGCCCAGGTTGGGGGCTCGATCCCTAGTGTGGGGCATGGAAGAGGCAGCCAATTAATGATTCTCTCTCATAATTGATGTCTCTATCTCTCTCTCTCTCTCTCTCCCTCTCCCTTCCTCTCTGAAGTCAATAAAATATATTTTTAAAAAACAACAAATTTCCTTTAAAGGAATGGCAACTATATTGTCAGTAGATTCAGCATTGTTAATAAAAAAAAAGTATCTGAGGGCAACCAAGAAGAAATTTCAAAGTGCTGAAGAAAAACAACGGTCAAGTTAAAGTTTTGTATCTAGGTGACGTATCACTCAGATGAAGGTAGAAAATTTCAGGCATAAGATGAAGATAAAAGAGCTCGCTTCTCGTAAATCAGGACTGAAAGAACAACTACAGGGTGTAATTTAGTAGAAAACCAAAAAAAAGCGCGAAGGGAGAAAGCGAGATGCCATTGGTAAAGACATACCGTTGCCAAGTAGAGCGAGAGAACCATCGATGAGAGAGAAACATCGTCGATCGGCTGCCTCCTGCAGGCCCCTAACTCGGGCCTGTGCCCTGACCTGGCATCTCACCGGCCACCCCTTGGTTCCTGGGTGGGCGCTCACCACTGAGCCACGCTGTTCGGGCTGTCCTTTCCTTTCTCGTCCCGCAGCCCTGCTATCAACACCAGTCAGCACGATAGGTTGGGAGCACAGAGGGGTTGAGCTGCTGTAGGAATGAGACGCAGACACCTTGCTCAGCCTGAAGGCCAACTTCCAAGCAGAAGAAAATCAACTCTAAATGCCGGGGGGGCTTTGTTCTTTCCCACGTCGAGAACATGCGCTCAGAAGAGTCAGTGTAGAGACGGAAGGATGGATGTCTGACGGGAGGCACGAAGGAAGAAGGAAGCCCCCTCCACGCAACGCTTGGGAGAGAAGCTCAAGTAAGATGGATGCTCCCCCATCACGGGCAGACCCCAAGAGAGAAGGTGATGAGTTGTAGCACTTGCCTGCAAAAAAGGGGGCATGTGTGTAGAAAGCAGAAATAATGGGGGAGGAGGAGAGGGAAGGAGGAGAGGGAGGGGAGCATGTCAGAAAGTTGAAGAGAGGAGCCCGGCCGGCATGTCTCAGCGGTTGAGCGTCGACCTAGCAACCAGGAGGTCATGGTTCCATTCCCGGTCAGGGCACATGCCCGGGTTGCAGGCTCCATCCCCAGTAGGGGGTGTGCAGGAGGCAGCCAATTCATGATTCTCTGTCATCAGGGATGTTTCTATCTCTTTCTCCATCTCTCTTCCTCTCTGAGATCAATACAAATATATTTTTTTAAAAAGTTGAAGGGGGCCCTGACCGGTTTGGCTCAGTGGATAGAGCGTCGGCCTGCGGACTGAAGGGTCCCAGGTTCGATTCCGGTCAAAGGCAGGTACCTTGGTTGCGGGCACATCCCCAGTAGGGGGTGTGCAGGAGGCAGCTGATCGATGTGTCTAACTCTCTATCCCTCTCCCTTCCTCTCTGTGAAAAATCAATAAAATATATATTTTTTAAAAAGCTGAAGGGAGGAAACGAGGGGGTGTGCTTTGAACCGTGCATTTGGCGTTGCGGGCTGTGCTGGATGGGGGGCGGGGGGCTGCGTCTGTGACCCCCACAGATCGCATTCGTTCCTGGCTTCCCCTTATCAGCATGTCCTCCTCCAACGCCAACGGATGCGTCTCCCTGGCTGACTCCTCGGTGGGATGGACACGTCTGCTGCTGGGTCAGCTCCTTGCGGAGAAGTGAGCCTAATTTGCAGGCTGGAAATAGACTCCCTGCTTTTGGCAGCCGTGCTGGGGCGAGGAGAAAGGGGAGTGCTTTTTGGGGGGCGGATGCCTGATTGCTGGGTGACACAGCACAGAACGCCTGTCTCCGGGTGCCGTCCCAGCTGCAGGCTCCTGGCTGCAATTAGGAACCTGTGCGTCTAGTAGTCATTTCCCCATTTGTATACATTTAGGAGCGTAAGTGGCTGCCGGAGCAGGCGGCAGCTGGCACACCGTCAGCGCCCAGCTGTTGTTTAAGCAGAGGCACCGCAGCTAAAACCGGGGGGCCAGCGGGACCGGAAACCACGCTGCGGGCTGAATACAGAAGTTCAGGATTAGTTAACCATGTTTCGTGCTCGCGGCCAGATGCAAACTGCTCAGTTAGGAGGGAGCAGAGGAGGGGAACTTGAGGCCCATCCAGACACGCTCAGGAACCCTTGCTTTTCTGGAAGAAAAATATATTTGGGCCTGAGCCGGTGTGGCTCAGTGGATAGAGCGTGGGCCTGCGGACTGCAGGGTCCCAGGTTAGATTCTGGCCCAGGGCACATGCCTGGGTTGTGGGCTCCATCCCCAGTGGGGGGCGTGCAGGAGGCAGCCGATCCATGATTCTCTCTTGTCACTGATGCTTCTATCTCTCTCTCCCTCTCTCTTCCTCTCTGAAGTCAATTAAATACATACACTGAGTGGCCAGATTATGATGACCACCCCATCAGTACAATGAAGTGAATTAGTTATGCAAATAATAATAATAAAACCTTGACAGTATTTGCTTAGGAAGTTCTCAATATTCAGTATTTTTGGAAGTGTCAATGAAGTACTGATGGGGTGGTCATCATAATAATCTGGCCACTCAGTGTAAGTTTGTATTTTTAAAAATATATATATTTAAATATATATATATATATATTTAAATATATATATATATATATATATATATATATATATTTAACAAATACATTTCTTTATTGATTTCAGAGAGGAAGGGAGAGGGAGAGAGAGAGAGAAACATCAATGACAAGAGAGAATCATGGATCGGCTGCCTCCTGCACACCCCACACTGGGGACCGAGCCCACAACCCGGGCATGCGCCCCAGTCTGGAATCGAACCGTGACCTCCTGGTTCATGGGTTGATGCTCAACCACTGAACCACACTGGCCGATCAAGGTGGTTCTTAATGTGAGGTTCATGGTCCCTCCATGTTGGTTAACGACCTGCAGGGTTGTTTGTTTGTTTTTTTGTACAAAAACGTGTGTGGCTATGCATCTTTCTGGGGTAAAGTCATTGATTCCATGAGCTACTCGAAGAGATCCATGATGCCAAAGAAATTAGGGAGCGCGGGTTTGAAACCTGGCCGTGTGAAAAATAATAACACACGTCTCTTAGCTCCACATCGTCATAGATTTTGAAAACGACACTCATGTTGGCGAGCTGTTTACGCAGCCCTGCCTGACGAGGAACATCAATTATTAAAGAGCAAAGTCTCTGACATCAGCACAGTTACTGAGGGGAGAACGGATCATTCTAATTGTTGCCCCAAGACATACTCTTAAGCTTTGATTTGACATGGAAAGTTACATTTTCCCAGAAAATAGCAAATTATCAACCTTCTTTGGCAAAGCCGTGCAGGAGCGACACGCGAAACAGACAAGTCAAAGAGCTACACAGACATGACATGAGAATAGATGATTCTGTAAAGAATATTGGATGGAAAACTTAACAGAGCGTAATAGAGAACAGGAAAAAAAATACCCTGAATATTAAATTAAGACGTCAAAAATAAGATTTTTTTCAGCAACTGTAGACTATGGGACTAAGAATTATTCACATTTTTTGAGTTTTAATGGTTCAAATACAGTAATAGCTACGCATACAATAACTGATTACTTCGTATGTTCCTGGCACCATCGCTAGCAATTTAGACGGATGTCATTTTGTATTTTAATCCTCAAAGGAGGATATGTTTATTGATTTGAGAGAGAGGGAGAGAAACATTGATGTGAGAGAGAGACATTGATCCTCCCATATGCAACCCAACCAGGGAGTCGGAACCCATAACCTGGGTATGTGCTCCGACTGGGAATCGAACCCGCAACCTCTTCTGGTGCACGGGACTCTCCAACCAAATGAGCCACCCGGCCAGGGCTGCATGGATTTCCTTTTTTAATTCTCACTTTGAGGAAACGGAGGTACAGATTAAAGTTTAATGCACCTGCCCAGAGCTACCCAGTTAGGAAGTAGAGTTTCTACCCAGCTTTCTGACCTCAGAGCCTGTGGTTGCTCAACCAGCGTCACATTCGTGCCAGGCCCACACCAAAATCAGCAGCCTGAACCCAGGAACAACCTACATGATACCAGACAGGAGCAGGGCGAGCATCCTCTGTAGGGGTGGGGAACGTCCAGCCCACGGGTCGTATAAGGCCTGAGAAATCATCTGGCCCAAAGCAGTAGGGGTAAGTTAATGAAATGTTTGACCAAAGAGGGCAGGCTACTTTGTTTTTAATAAGCATTCTTTTAAAAATATATATATTTATTGACTTCAGAGAGGAAGGGAGAGGGAGATAGAGCCATCCATGATGAGAGAGAATCATGGATCGGCTGCCTCCTGCACGCTCCCTACTGGGCATCGAGCCTGCAACCCGGGCATGTGCCCTGACCAGGAATCGAACCGTGACCTCCTGGTTCACAGGTCGGCGCTCAACGGCTGAGCTACGCTGGCCGGGCAGTTTGAGTTTGTTATCCACACCGAGAGTCACCCGATGAAACAGGAGAGGGGCTGGCGAGGCAGTTCTTTCAGAACAGATTATGGGAAATCATTATTTTTTTTTAATCCGATGCAGAGTTAATCCGTTGGAGGGATTAGACATGCATTGTGCACTGGACTGGCACCTGTGGCCGGCTGCACTGTGGGGATGCAACACGGCTCGGCCCATCCATCTCGATGAGTCTGGGCAGGAGCCGATAATAATAACAGTAATTAATAACCCTGCGTGTTCTCGTGCCCCCTTTAACGGGGATCTCAGACTCTTCTTACAAACACAAATTCATTAAGCCTCAAACCACCCCTGGGCATTCCGGAAGGGCCGGAAGGTTCGCGCTGTTATTATTTTATATTCATGTTGCGTCTTTGCTCCAAGGAGCACAACAGGATTATAAATACATTATGAACAAAGTAGGGGAGCGGGCCTAAGCCGTCAGTCGGGCATCCCCCAAGGGCTCCTGGACTGCGAGAGGGCGCAGGCCGAGCTGAGGGACCCACCCCCCCTGCAACCACGAGTGCATAAATTTCATACACTGGGCCTCTAGTATATACTATATAAAGAAAAAGAAATTCCAGACAGCAGAGCCATTGTATCAACAAATTAAGGCAGGGAAGGAGCTTGTGGGAAGATTTCAAGCAACAGATGCTGCAACAGTTAGGTCACTGGGAGACCACTGCCCCATGAGCACAGAGGAGAAATAAGCAAACACAGAGAGTGAAGGAACCCAAGGGTACCCATGGGAATGTCAACAATCAAGAGAGATGAAAATTCTCGCAAAGGCCAAGAGAAAGAAAAAAATGGGCCGCAGACAGTAAAAGGAGGCTTCGGAAAGAAAGGCTGAGAAATGAAATCACCTTTGTGTTTTATACACATCATGTGTATTTTATGTGACGGGATGCAAATATTAAGTCAGGAAATCGTATGGCGCTTACGCATATATTTTTAAGGTAGTGTTTTCGACATTTATAGAGAGGTGGGGTCGTCCCGTGAAACCTTAAATAAAAGAGCTGTGAGGATGAATGCGATCTTAAAACAACCCGGCAGAGTATGTGTGCTCTGGGGAGACGAGGGTTATATAAATACCACGCGTTACATACCGCGTGTTCTTCTCAGACAGGGGTGGGGAGAATGGCGGCGAGGCATGAAAGGGGTTCGAGGCAAACTCTTTTCTAGAAAAGAATCAGGGCAGCCCTAGCTACTTGGCTGGATTCCTTCAAAGACGGCTCAGAGGTCTCTACCGGTACAGCAGAATTTCCTATAGGCCCTGGCCGGGTAGTTCCGTTATTGATTTTTTACAGAAAGGAAGGGAGAGGGATAGAGAGTTAGAAACATCGATGAGAGAGAAACATCGATCAGCTGCCTCCTGCACACCCCCCACTGGGGATGTGCCCGCAACTAAGGTACATGCCCTTGGCCGGAATTGAACCTGAGACCCTTGAGTCCGCAGGCCGACGCTCTAGCCACTGAGCCAAACCAGTCAGGGCAGTAGCCAACTATTCTAAAAAAGAAAAGTTGCACCTGTCGGCTTTCAACGTGGGTGGAAAGAGAGGCTCCAGAAAAAAAAAATTTTAATTAGTTAGTTGTCTATTCACAAAACCAATACTCTGTCCGAGAAAAACATACTAGAGCCCAGCTAGTGTGGCTCAGTGGTTGAGCATCAACCTATGAACCAGGAGGTCAGGGTTTGATTCCCCATCAGGGCACATGCCCTGGGGTTGCGGGCTCCATCCCCAGTAGGGGGCGTTCAGGAGGCAGCCGATCCACAATTCTCTCTCATCACTGATGTCTCTCTCTCTCTCACCCTCTCCCTTCCTCTCTGAAATCAATAAAAATATATTTTTTTTAAAAAAAGAAAGAAAACCACACTAGACAAAAAACCGAGTTCTATCGTGTGACACCGGGAAGGTCTCCCTCCTGCCGTTTCGGGTTTTGCTCGGGCGCCGGGGCCCGGCTGCAGCTGCCGGGGCCTCTTCATAAACTTGCTAAGAACATAAACAAGGAAATCGGTTATTTTAGGGTCAGGCGCTGGAAAAGATCCTCATAAAATAAATTGACCGGCTTCCCACAGATGAGA
>NW_005874808.1:0-2568 GCF_000147115.1 Myotis lucifugus
ACATTTGTCCATTTATTCAATCTTTGACCAATAATTAGTTAGCATTTCCTCCCATAGAACTTAGCCCTCCAACACATCTCTGCTTTAATTTAGCTGTGATCTTTCCAAAGATGTGATTAAAAACAACAATACAGTAAGGAGACCTAAGGCACATCCACAAAGGATACCAGCCATCAGCAGGACCCAGGAGGCAGTCCTGGGACCAAAACAAGCAGTCTATTACCCAGAGTGCTTTCAAAATTAAGCTCCAAGCTAGTGGGGAGGATTGACGTATTGATTGAGGAATTAGGAAAGCAGGTCATATCTGTATAATTTATAGATCTGAGGAGGATTACGAAAATGGTTAGGGGTTGGGGTACAATAAGGTAAGTTGGACAAGTTCCTGTTGGAAAATAACATTGCAAGTATTACGTGTTTGTGTATCAGATGATTCCCATACACAGCTTTATTCACTCACTAGACCAGCATGTGTCCTTTGATACAACTGGGTTATATGAGCTATTGCAAGAATATGGGTGTGGATGATTGTGGTGCCAAAGAAATCACCAACACATCCATAATAACTGTCGTTTCCCTCAAAACGTTGTTGAAAGGATGAAAGGAGAAAGTATTTGGGAAAGTGTCTCCCAATCTAGAAAGTGCTTTATCTCAATTGTTACTGTTACTGTGCTCGTTTTAAATGTAAACTAGACACAGAGACAGCGTGGCTTGTAGACCACCAGGGCTATGTGCCCGGTAAAGCGCGTTCTGATTGGGTCAGTGCCATCATTCAGACGCGTCTTCTCCAATGCGCCTGCCCTGCTGCACTGAGCGAGGGCAGCGTGCCTTCTCCCTGATTCTTGGTAAAACTGCTCACATGGGGTACAAATTGATGGAAGAAATAGGAGGGTGAGCATAGAGTGCCTGTCATCTTGTCACAATATGAGGATGCTGGAAGGTAAAGTGTTGTTCTCATGCTATCTTTGGAGGAAGAAAATGAATTTTCCTTTCAACAAATGTCAACAGGAAAACTTTTAGGCTGTCACATACGGCCCATAGGTCCAGACCTGACCCATCTTGGCAATTGCAAGGCTCTGTGAGTATTATACTATCAGGGAATGCATAGGGCTATCGCTGTTTTGGGGACTGTGAGCTCCTATATCCAGACACGTACGTTTCATATACATACTCTGTCTTAAGTTTGATTTCTCTAGAAGCAGACCCCGCAGATGGGATTAAGAGACGTTTGTCTGGGAAATGATCCCAGGAATCACCAGTAGAGGAGTCGATGAGAAGAAAGGCTGAAGAAGGTGTGTGAGTGAAGCAGCTGGAACTCTGTGTGTGGGCCCCCTCTAGGAGAAGGTGCGGAACCCGCTTCAGTGTAATCCCCACGAAGGGCAAAGAAACAGTAACACATGTCCATCAATTTCCATTCATCTTGGCTGAAGCGTGTTCTCAATGACAGTAATGCCCAAGCCCCTCCATCCTCCATACTCCTGGGTGAGGAGATCCTGCTATCAGACAACTCCAGGGGGAGCGTGTGAGGTTTTCAGCAGGAAGCAGTCGGAGCTGTGGGATGATGAGTGCTGAGGGCACCTGGCCCAGGTAATGACAGTATCTGCCATGTACACCATTGTTCGCAGACCCTATGATGTTTACTTCTGATTTTCCTTCAGTCTGATCCTTAGTATTCTTTCTTACCAAATACCACCTGTGGAGGGACACCTCGGGTGCTTGCGTAGGATCGAAAGGCATTTCCTCCCTATTGCCATTTTCCATCCAGAGTAGCACTGTCCCATAGAAATGTAAGGTGAGCCACAAATGCAAGCCACATCTGTAATTCTAACTTTTCCTATAGCCATTTTTTAAAAAAGTAAATTAAACACATGAAATTCATATTAATACTGTTTTAACTCAATGCATCTAAAATATTTCAATATGTTATCAATACAGTCCTACTAATGAGATATCTTACAGTTTTTATAGGCCACATCTTTGAAATAAGTGTGTATTTTATACTGAGAGCACATGTCATTTCAGAGTACTGCATTTCTAGAGCTCAAATAGCCACACGTGGCTGGTAGCTGCCATATTGGAAAGTGCAGTTCTGGGGCCTCCCCGCCTTCCATCTGGAATGAGGGTGCTCGGGAGTGTCCTAATACATTGAAAGTTTGCGGAATAAGTGTCTGGGGGCACCAACAGATTCCACTCTGGTGGGGTGTCCTAACAGTCTCTACAATAGTTTGTCATCAGTTTTCAGGGTGAATATACAATAATGCCAAAGACAAGATATGCCCTCTCAACCTCACCCTCTTTAAAAAAATAACCTAGATTGCTATGTAAGGATACACACACCATTCCAGTAATGAGGGTTGAGAGAGCCCTTCCATTGTCTGTAATTCAGTTTCTGCTCCCTAGTAAAGAGGGGCCCAGAATGTACGTGTGGCCTCCCCGTGACCCACCTCCCGGTATGTGTGCTTTTGTGCAGTCCTGCCCCACATTGTGCCGTGGTTGCTCTGTGTGACCAACAGAATAAAGCATACGTGATGATGCATCACTTCTGAGACCTGCTGTCATCCTCATTGCTCA
>NW_005874808.1:2668-14299 GCF_000147115.1 Myotis lucifugus
CGGCATGGGAAGAAGAACAGCTCTATGAAGAGGCCTATGGGATGAGGAACTGACTCCCATCAGTAGCCTCCTGAGTGAACTTAGCAGTGGATCGTCTCGCTCTGGTCAAGTCTAGAGATTGCAAGTTCAAGTGGCAGATGGACTGCAACCTCATGAGAGACCCTGAGGCAGAACCGCCCAGTTCAGGTGCTACCAGCTTTCTGACCCTCAGAAAAGGCGTGAGATAATCCATGCCAGCTGTTTGGCTGTTAAGGTTTGGGGTATTTTGTTACATAGCAATAAATAAATAACACAACATCTAAGAAAGTAAGTTCAGTTGTAGGTAAATAAAGAGAATATATATATATACAGATTTGTATTCATTACAGTCAGATTAAAAGGGAAAACCGTGAGCCTGAGGAAGGAAGATAAAACCAGGCTATGATAGGAACATAAGGAAAAGAAAAATGGTAGTTTAGAATTTCCTCAAACAGAGCAAAGATACTAAAACTTGTCTTCATTGTTTGCTAGCCTACTATAAAAGCACAGGGTCACCGTTGATTTATTAAAGTGAGTTACTAGATCTAGAAGTCATCCAAATGTTATCCAGATCATCAACGAAGCAGGTGGGGGGAGAAAAATGGGGGGGGGGAAATCTTCCTCATAGAGTTCAGGACTAGTTCAAATGCTGAGACTACATACCAGAGGCAACTGAAAATATAGTTATGCTCCCAATCTGTAAGTTCACCTGCTATTCAAGAAGGTTTTTGTCCTCCCTGGGGCCAACTTTCCGGAAATGTTAACTATAATTCTAAGCAAGCAGAATGCTTTATGCGAGCTTCATTAATCTTATTAAATAACATGTCTCTGCCATACATTGATTCGACATACAAATCATTCATCCCCCTAAGAAATTGCAATGGAATCTAAAGTCTCTCAAAATCCAGCCTTGTGCTGCTTGTGGTTGTCAAGGTAACAAACATCTTACAATTCTAAGCAACTAGACCTCCGCAGACTATTTTGAAGCCACCATAGGTATCAGCCAGTCTTCCACCTCCCACTTCATGTAACAGTTTCCAGAGTCATTCTCAGGAGAGCTAATCAAGATATTAAGTTTACCCACAGACAACCAGTGGTGCCAATACCCTGTAGCAAGTTCGCAGAAATAAATAGATTTTCTCTGTGTCCCTGCAACCTCAGATGCCCAGTCGAAGCCCCCTTTGCTGTCGGTGCTTGTCACAGCAGCTGCATTCGGGGTGATGACTGAAGGGAGACATCGGGAAGACAGGGATGCAAACTCCTCTTGCTCCTTTCTATGAAGCTCGGGGATGATGACAGATGTTACAATTCTTCACTGCTTGCAATGGGCTCAGGCACTCCTCAACATTACCTCATGTTCCAAACACCATCCTATACAAAATGGCATTATCACACTCACTTTCAAGGTGAGGAACTTGATGCTCATTTGTGGCTACATTCTTACCCAGAACACCCACCAAGAGGTGACAGGCCCTGGGTAGGAGCAGAAGACTGACTTCAACAGCAGGAGGCATATCCACTGTGATTTGTCTCAGCACCACCTTACCGCTTCCTGCAATTGCGTCTTTCCTTTCCATTTCAGATATACCCTTTTAGACCGCATTTACTGTGAGGCCCTTTCTCCCTCTGACTGCAAGGATGATATTTTACGATATTAAAAAACTACTATGACATAAATAGTTGACCAGTCAGCACAGGGACCTGATACGGTTAGGGCAGGGAAGGGTTTGGAGGCCCTGGAATACCAGAGGTAGGCCCTGTAGTTGCTGTGTTCTTAGAGCTGAGGGGTCCCTGGAGGGTCCATGAAGAAGGAAGTGGGGTGCTCAGGGACTCAGGTCAGCTCCTATGTCCCCACTGTTAAATATGTCTTTTAATATGTTAATAGCAGGGGTGGTTATACTGATGCAGACCAGCGGAGGAGCAGCCTTGAATGGCTGAACAAATGAACAACTCTGACCTCAAGAACAACTGTTTTGCTCTAGAATTTCTACTAGAAAAAAATGTAGAGGCGTTTGTTTATTGTGTGGGAACACATATTGAACCTGCCACATAGAGACTGGAACTAAGTACTAAGGATACGAACCGGCTGAAAAGACAGTGAGTTTAGCTACATAACCCCAGTTCCCTCAGACTGAAAACCTCTGCATTGAATACTAGAAATTTTAGAAATAAGCTTGCCTTTTTCGTTGGTTTCTTATTTGCATTTTGAAAGATAACGTGTGTAAAATGTCGACTGAAGGAAATGCAGAAAGAGAACAGAATTTGGTCTCCTAAAATGCATTTCACCCACTGGAAATAAATACGTTCGTGTGCTGCTTTACCAGTTCAGCCAATGCCTGTCATTTGTGTCAGGACAGTCTCTGATGAGCACATCGCATGATGTTTCATTGGAGATCGCTGGCAACACAGAAGAAGAGGGAAGACCGGGGAGACTACCCATCCAGAGGACTGCAGAGATGTGCACTGGGAAACTCTGAAGCTAACCCACAACTTCAGGCAAACGAGCACCTGGAACAAGCCACATGAGAAGCTGAGCAGGTGTGTTTCCTTAGATAACACCATCGAAAAGTTCTATGTCATTAAAAAAAGTCGTAAAAAACTTGGCTATATCGAATGTACCATTAGGAATGCCCTCAAAAACATCTGATTACCTACCTATGAAACTATAAACAGATAAACTAAAGAACAGGTAAAATGAACTTTAAAATAGCTTTAAACAAAATAATGCACACATATTTGTACCTTTGAGATTTCCATGTCAATACAATAGTGCTGAATGCTCAACAGCAAATGTCTCTCTTATAGGACCTGCTGGTAAACGGACATTTCAGGATGACCAAAGAAATGAAAATAAGCATAATTTCTTCTGGGCCCTGCTGTCTCCATTTAATACAAAACATTGAGTCACAACAGTTAATACTGTTTTAGGCATTTTGTTAACTGACTTTTAAGTGTTTTATTAAGTCATTATTAATATCACATTTGAACTGTTTTTTTTTTTTTTTTGTAGAGTGAACCTAATATTGTCACTGCTGCTGTCCTTGCCATCAAAACCAAGGAATGTTGAGTTGCCATGACTTTAACATAGAAAATCATCATCTTGGACAAGACCTACCTCGGACTAATAGGTGGTGGACGATCATCAGTCATGGCTGCTGGCAGTGATAGACTAGACTATTCTTGCCTCTTCACAGTCTCGTTTTCTAGCAACTGTGCAGTTCCTCCCACAAAAATACAAACTTGACTTTCTTGACCTGTGAACTCAGCTGCAGACTTGCTTTGGTCAAAGGAATGTGGGCATCGTGGCTGTGCTGGTTCCAAGCCTGGGCTCTGAGAAGCCCCATCTATTTCCTGTTGGCTTCTGCCTCCAGCGCCTGCGAACCCACTTCCTCTGGACAGTGGGCTGGGCCCAGGCTGAGCCCCCTGGGGGCAGAACCACAGAGCAGACCTGACAGCGCCACAGCCACGGGAGGGCAGCCAGGTCTAGCCGAGATCAGCCGCCCCAGCACACTCAGATGTGACAGGAATGAATGCTCCTGGGAAAATGTCCTGAAGATTTTGCCATTGGTTGTCACGTAATGAACTGTGTTGACAATTTAGTAAGGAGTTAATGAGAAGAGGGTGGTGGCTCTCCAAATGACCCGATATCATTGTCCAATGTTGCTCTCCGTTCAAATCATAAAAACTCAGACCTTCTAAAGTGGCAGGAATAGCATCCGCAAAGGTAGCCTCTGGTTCAGTATGAGAAAGAGAATAAAAATGATAAAATTAATCAATCTAGACTTAAAACGAAATTAACCAAATATGTAACAGCTCATTTACTTGACTTGTATTGTCCTTTCATTCTTTTTTATTGTTTCAGCAATAAGAATACTGATATATCTTAAAAAGAAATAACCCGATTGAAACAGAGAGGGTCACTAGAATTCAGTAATTAACGTAGGGCTTCCTAGCTTAAATATTCACATTCTCGTTGGATCTAATCAAAATAAAAATTCATTTTCATGGGAGAGTCCATTACTAGGGAAGAAAGTAAGTGGAAGTCTCTCTAAATATTAAGTGCGTGCAGTTTACTACAAATAGTGCCATGATGTACGTCATTCACGCACAAGCCCTGCTTGTGAGAACTGTGCAAATTCGCTTTGGGTCTTGCTTTTACATTTCATTTTGGATTGCACAAACTCTAGCTTTATATATTGCACACAAACGTAGACATGGTTCTCTCTTCTCTGAGTGAAAATAAAAATAATGCAACCTGCCCCAAACTGCTTTGTATCTTAGTGTAAGTTTCTAAGGAATAAAAATAGCAGAGCTCTCAAATTTCTTTACTGTAAAAAGAGATTAATGCAGTTCCCGACAGAGGTCAATGCATCGATCGGTGTAGCTTCAAACAAGGAGGCAGGTCTTTTCAGTGTTTACAATGCGTCTCAAAATTATCAAAACATTGTCAGTTTTACTCTGGCTTTGTTGTTCACTAAGCAAAAATTCCTATTTAAAAAATCGTCTGCAAAACAGTAATCGTTGTTAAATAATTCCACGTGTCACTCCATCAGATATACTTATTTTCATTGCACCAAAGAACTTCTCTTTTATAAATATCATATCAAATATGTTCATCTTATAGATACCATATAAAAATGAAGGACTATGAATACAATCCGTTGGAATTGAAATTTAAGAGAAATTTGAGAACATGAGAAAGGCCAGGGTAATTTTTCTTCCCTATTTCCAATTCCCTGCAAAGGCTATCTTTTAGTAAAAATTGGAATGCCAGAATTCATTTCCTACACATTGGAAACAAAGGAACAAAATAAACCAATTTCATTACTTTACATTATTGACTAATATTCCTGAGTAAAATACCCACGTCTTTCTTTTTTTAAAATCTTTATTGTTGAAAGTATTGCATATGTCTCCCCGCCCCCTCCCCCCCATTGACCTCTTCTAGCCTGCTCTTACTCCCTGCCCAGGCCTTCACCACCCTATTGTCTGTGTCCATGGGTTATGCATATATGCATACAAGGTCTTTGATTGATCTCTTCCCACCCACCTACCTTCCCACTCCTGCCTTCCCTCTGAGATGCAACAGTCTGTTCCATGCTTCTATGTCTCTGGCTTTCTTTTTGAAAAGATTATTTCATCTACCCCTTACTGTCTCTGTAAACCACTCAGTCATGCATTTATTCACTCAACAAATATTTATTGACCACCTATGGCAGTGGTTCTCAACCTTCTGGCCCTTTAAATACAATTCCTCATGTTGTGACCCCAACCATAAAATTATTTTCATTGCTACTTCATAACTGTAATTTTGCTATTGTTATGAATTGTAATGTAAATATCTGATATGCAGGATGGCCTTAGGCGACCCCTGTGAAAGGGTCGTTCGACCGTCAAAGGGGTCGCGACCCACAGGTTGAGAACCGCTGACCTATGGGTTTCTATCTACTGGATGTGAAGCAGTTTACAGAACAGTCATGGCCTTAGTCCTCTTGGAGTTCATAGTCTAATAGAGGAGATACATGCTAATTAAGCACATAGAAATGGAGATAAACACATCATTTCAAATGTTAATTAGAGTAGTAAAGGCAAAGAAACTGGGTGCTCTGGAAGAGAACAGGAAAACTTAATTTAGGTTGGATTGTCAATCAAGGAAGAACTGGCCTTGGAGCTGAGACCTGAAGAGGGCAAAGGGCTGGCCCCATGGATGGAGCAGGGTCCAGGCAGTGGACGCAGTACCTACAATGGCTATGCAGCTGGCACTCGGAAACTTTGGAGAGATTTCCTTTGTACCTTCATTTCATTCTTAGGCCATCGTATTTATATTTTCATTTTTTCTTAATGTATATGCTCTCTTTTAAAGTTGCCTGGGGGCAGAGTATTAGTTTAGAGCCATTTTTATCACCCATCTCAAACTATTGTGCATTCCAGGTTCACAAATTTAAATGCCTCCAAGGTTTAGATAGGAGGAAAGTTGATGAGGAATTATTTTATTCTTAATACAGAGCAGGGGTTTTTTTGCTTCCTCACTGAATCAGTCAGGCTTCAGGAAAGGAAACAGAAGTCATTCTATGTATTCTGAGTATAATACAGATACTGTGAACCTCACCCTATCATCTGCCCCAAGCACCTGTCTCCTATGCCCTCTGACACCTTTCCTCTTCTATCTTCTAAATCTCGCTGGTGCCTCTTATTAACAGGTCAGAACCTGTGATTATATAGGAAAGTGGATTGTAGGAAGTGTAGTTTCCACCATCTCTTCCGCAATGCACTTTGCCAACTCCACATCCATATTTACCCATTTGGCAGCAATTAAACTTCCAAATAACAATAAAACAGCTTCCCTCTTCTATCTAGCATGATACAACTATTCCTTGATCAACTGAAGACTTGCCCCTACTTTTCCCAAAGGTGGAGATGTCAATTCCACTATCCCTGTATTCACCTTTTGGGTAATATTCTTTTTCTAGCAGCCTTGATCTCCCTGTATTATCCTGTGATTTAAAGGTTAAATTTATAGTATTAATCAGTTAACATTGTTAACACATTTATAATAGTATGGGGAGGGTAAATGGTTGAGATATTAAAAATATATACATAACAAAACATGCAAGAAAAGTATGACTCTACTACTACAATCTCCATTTCTGAAAGTAGTCATATCTCTTCTTCCATCTCGATCATAGCTTCCAAGTCTACTTTGTAGTAATAGTGGCTATCTTAAGATATGCAGCATCAAATGAATAATGCATTCCATTAATTTTCCAGTTAATTCCATGTTTGTCTATTTTGTGTATGGTTAATCAAGGCAGTTTTCTCTCCCCATGAAAAATTTCCCTAATTAGGTGGTCTCTTCAAAGCTGAGATTGATTTGAAAGTTGTTACTAAAATTTAAAAACAAATAGAATAGATTTTTTAAAAAATCCTGCCTTGATTTTTTAGAAAGAGAGGAAGGAAAAGAGAGAAGAAAAGAGAGAAACATCGATGTGAGATGGAAACATTGATTTGGTTGCCTCCGGTACATACCCAAACAGAGGATTGAACCCACAACCTAGGTATGAGCCCTGACTAGGAATGAAACCCACAGCCTTTTTGGTGTATGGGATGAAACTCCAACCGAGTCACCTAACTAGGGCAAGTAGCTTTGTTTTTTGTGATAAATTCATATTTTCTACTAAAGGAGTGCCTGTAATTATAGTGAGAGTTAGTACTTACTACATTTTTGAAGGAAAGGGAAAGAAAGGATTGTACAGACAGCAATAGGTACAGATGGTGACATGACATAAGGAAGTGTGGTCTGAGATTGCACGTTAGCAGCCAGGACCAGAGCCTTTTCTTAGGCACCTTTTCTTGAGCACAGGCATAAATATCCGCCCTCATTTTTTACCGTTTCCTATCACTACCATATTCTCAAGCTGAGGAAACTGAAATTCATTCTCCTCATGCAATATACTCTGGGAATGCTGAAAACGGAAACAAAACAACCCTCATATTACTGGAACACAAAGTATTGGTTATGCTGGGCACTATTTCCAAGTTAGTCTCTTGGAAGGTAGGGAGAGATTAGATAGAGGACGACATGTTGGGTTGAAACAGCTGCGATTTAAATATTTCAGATCTTAACGGAGGGAAATTAGAGACACAAAAGTTAGGAGGCTAAGATGGGCTAAGGAATCAGTTTTCTAAAGCAAAACTAAATGTGTGGGCAACAAGGTTAGAAAGTGGTGTTACTATTCTCAGGAAAAGGCTAAATGTATAAGAAGAGGTACTGAAGGAGGGCAAGGTACCAAGATCTTAATACAGCAAAGGAAAAAGGCAACTAGACTTTAGAGTTCAATGATGGAAACCAAATTTCTGTAAGGTGATTTATTCATTTATTCCTTCCTTCAACAAATAATTATTAAGCATACTTTATTGTGTTCCAAGAACTGCCCAGTGCCTTACTTAGCAAAGTGAATATATATAGAAGAAAACCGAATCCTCCAGCCAGGTGGATTGCCCTGTAGCCATTTTCCTATTTCCTTACGTCTATAAAATGCTCTGGACTCAAATCCATGGGTTAAGAAAAATTCAACCTGGTAGAATGTGGAGCTGTCACTACTAAAATTGTAAAAGGAAAATGAATACTCTTAGAGACCCTTCTTTTCCCCCAGCAGGTACCCAATATTGAGACAAGTACAATAACATATATAAAGCTGGAACACAATTTGACTTAAGGTAGGTAGACAAAATATGTGAATGCACTCCCATTCTAGTCCATCTCCTGATTTTAATATCAACAGTTTTTCCTGAAATGATGGCATTCTCTAAATCAGGAAATCATCTCCAGGGCAAATAACTTGTAAATGACTCTTAAGCCCTGTTCATGAGGACTCCATCTCTCTGAGCTCCGTCTCAGTTGGTGCCTTAATTTTTGATGTCACTCTAGCTTTAAAACTCTCTCTCAAACTTTTCTTTAAATACATTGCACTGCAACTTAATTTCTAATTTGATAAGAGATAGGTAAGTTAAACATATTCTCTCAGTGTATGAACTGCTTTGAGAGAAAACTGTATAACTTTTGAGAAATACACACACACATACACACATATGCCAACCACTTTAAGGCTCTTAATAAATCATTAAACAAATGATTGCTTCAGCCTTATCAATGCTCTAATGACTCAAAATGTTGTGGCAAATGGCCCAGGAGAACAACAGCCGGCACCCAGAGAAATCAGGAAAGTAAAACCTTTATTATGCAGCGCTGCTAGTCCAGGGGACTCTGATCCAAAGCCTGAACTGCCAACGTGGGGAGGTTTTGATATATGTATCTTCTTGTGGCGGGCCCCTCGGGGTGGGCTTTGCTGCTTCGCCCAAGGCCACTAGAATGGGGAAGTAAGATTACTGTTTAACTAGAGACTGAAGTAGGCTGTAAGCCCCTAAAGTTGCCTCCTATTTTCCTTCTCAAAAAAAGTTAAAGAATTGTCTCAGATGGATAAGATCTACATTGGAAGAGCTTGGTTTGAACTGTATGTATGTATGTGTGACAGGCAAAGAAGAAAATAACAAATATAACGATAATGATAATAATAACAAGTGTTCTATAAATGGCTAATGATATTATTCCCTCTACTGGTGTTATCATATTATTAGCTTATTTACTTTGAGGAGATTTTTATACAGATGCTAATTTAAAACAACACTGAGTAAATTTCAAAAGTATTGGGAATTTAATGAAACTACAACTGACGTTAAATATTAAATTTATTTTAAACAGCATTCACATTATTTGGAAATTTAGCCGTACCCAAAGTGCAAATCTATGTGGCCATTTAGCTGCTATCATCAATTCTGTATGAATTAGCTGTGACTATCTACTTTGCTCAGGAAGGCTCTTATACAGCTAATTAGCGCTAATAGAAACTGCCTTTAAAATGTTCAAATTGAAACAAAAAATATGACAGCAGTTTCTCTTATCAGGACAATGTGCAGATGCTAAGGCATCTTATTAAAAGAGATAATATGCCAAGGAGTCTATTCATTTTTAGGTGTGATTAGGCTTTTTTTTTTTCATTTTCTATACCTCTGCAATTTAGCATCTTTGAAATACCCATAAGCTTCTAAACAGAGAGGTAAATTAGAAACGTTTAACCCTGATTGAAAAATAAAGGAATAACAGGAATAAGGGAAGAGGAAAGGGAGGAGGGGTGAAAAAATAGACAACTAATACAAAAAATAAAAAATAAAGGAGCAAATGATTCATCTGTTCTTGGGCCCTTGGAAGAGGTTGATTAATTCATTTATTAATTTTTTCAGGAAGTAATTTAGGGAGCACCTGTTGTGTTTTGCTTATTATGTCATACATTGGGAGCACTTTAGTATAAAGATACTATTCCTGTGGCCAAAGAGCTCATGATTAAATAGGGAAGCAGACGCAAATTTGGTGTGGCAATTGCTAAGGTTGCTGTATAGAGGGTGTACAGTGGCACATGGGGGCAGCGCAGGTGTGTCTGCATAGGGAATTCAGAGAAAGCTTTATGGAGCACAGGACGTATGAGCTGTCTCTTGCAGGAGGAGTAGGATTTTGTCAAATCAATAGGGAAAAAAGATGGCAGCAGAGGGATAGGTATATGAAAAGCATAGAAACCACATGCCGAGTTAAAGAAATGGCAAGATGTCTGCTATTAAATTAGGTCCTGGATAAGCACTCAGCAAATGGTGCTTATTTTTATAGATTAAAAAAAAAAAGGTCAGATAGTGGCAATTTTATGTGGTTCAACCTAACATGAGTGCTGGCTCCATGTAAACAATGGCCGTCTACAAAGGTAGACTATTTGTTCCCTGAAAGCATAGTGCTTCTAATCCATGATAGTTTAAATTGAGTTCAAGTGAAATGAAATTCAGCCATCAAGTGGGAAGAAATACCCACAGCTCCATTAGTGGTATAGTGAGTCCAATACAGGTTGCCCAGGACCCAGAGCTGAGCGAGAAGCCCAGGAGGCCACAGGAGGAAATGTGCATAGGTGGGGTGTGGGCTCCTGAATGATGACCAGACAATGATCCACATCATAGACAGGTACTGTAAAGCTGGGTCTTGCTCAAGGGTAACAGAGCAGGAGCAGGGTCTTAACAGATTATGCAACATGGCTACAGTGTTAGGTATCTGGGGTGTTGGTCTATACCTTCCCAGATACTTAAGAAAAAAGGAGAAAGTCAATGTTAGGTTAAGCCACATAAAATTACTAATATTTGATTTTTAAAAAATCTATAAAAAATAGCAATTTCATGTGGTATAATCTAATATTTGCTGAGTGTTTATCCAGGACCTATTAGTTTCCCAAAGACTCTAAATACATTACCTAATTTAATGTAAAACTTACAAGAACCTTAGAAGATAAATCTCCAGTCCATAGAGAGGAAATTAAAGATCAGAGTGCTGGGGTAATATACCCCAAGACAGAAAGGAACTAGATAAGTAAATAGCAACCTCTCTGGTTTCAACACCGAATAATTTTACCAGGGCATTAATCTATAGATTGAGCAGTTCAAGTAGACAGCAGCCACTCTGCAACTGGGTAACACGAAGGACACGGCTTGCATCAGGAGAGCTAGGGAGCCAGGATGCAAACCCAAGTCCATAGGCTTTGCTTCCTCATTACACTCTCTGTTCTGCTCTCTGCCGTCTACCTCTCTTGACTCCTATCTCCTTGTCATCCTCTATTTCATCCTTCCTCCTTCACTCCTTCAGTCCCCAAAAAACCCTACATAATAAAAGGCTAATATGCAAATAGACTGAACTGTGGGACAACCAAACAACCGTTGCTATGACGTGCGCTGACCACCAGGGGGTGCGCGCGGAATATGGTGGGCTTCAGCAGCAGGTGGCAGAGTGCGGAACATGGTGGGCATCAGCCGGGGTGGGATGGTGGAGCAGGTGAGCAGGGACGCCAGACCAAGTTAGGGTGCTGGTCGCTGTCATCGGGGCGAGCCTCTGGTGGTTACTGAAAATTCTTTGCTCCAGTGCACCACGGTCCCGCCCGCCACTCACACCCACTGCTGGCGCCGGCCCTGCTCACAATCGCAGCTGGTACCAGAGCTGCTGCTCCTACCGCCTGCCAGTGCCCTGCACCG
>NW_005874809.1:0-7128 GCF_000147115.1 Myotis lucifugus
TGGATGGCTAATTCTGCCAGATGGGAGACCTATAATGCCAGAAGCCCTGGGGCGGGACCATCGCTTCCCAGACCCACCAGAGCACCCACCTGGGGAATGAAGCTATCAGAACTACTGGGAAGAGAATTTTACATCCCAGGGCTCCAGAAAATATCTCAAGAGTTGGCTAGAAGGTGCCAAGTGTGTGCCCGGGTGAATCAAGGGCCCCCTGTTGTGGCCGCACTGGGACAGCGATTCCGAGGTCAGAACCCCGGAGAACACTGGGAGGTGGACTTCACCGAGATACCAGGAGGACAAGGAGGGTGTGGATACCTGCTGGTTTTCATTGATACCTTCTCTGGCTGGCCTGAGGCATACCCAACCAAGGCAGAGACAGCACAGGTAGTAGTTAGGAAACTCCTCACTGAAATTATCCCCCGGTTTAGCCTGCCACTACACATGGGGTCTGACGATGGCCTGGCGTTTATCGCCAAAGTTACACAATCCATAGTTAAGGCCCTAAGAGTTACTTGAAAATTGCATTGTGTTTGTAGACCACAGAGTTCTGGACAGGTAGAGAGGATAAATTGGATCTTAAAGGAAACATTAACTAAGTTAAAATTGGAGACTGGCGAAAACTGGGTAAGTCTCCTTCCTTTTGCTCTCCTCAGAGCTAGGTACACCCCATACATCCAAGCGCTAACTCCTTTTTGAGATAATGTTTGGGCGACCGCTGCCATTGGTGCCCAGGTTGGGGAAGGAAGAAATTGCCCAGCCGTCTACCCAAAGTTTGCTTAAGTCCTTACAGGCTTTGCAGAGCAGCGGTCGGCACAACAGGTGGTGAGAGCTGCACGGGAGGAGGACGCACCGAGAACCAGTCCAACGCAGCCTGCCTTCTCTCCAGGTGACCTCGTCTGGGTGAAACGTCACGACCCTGGCAGCCTGGAACCTTGATGGGATGGACCCTACCAGGTGGTGCTGAGCACTCCAACCACCATCAAAGTTGCAGGAAAGAGGCACTAGAAATTGTAACCCCGTCCTCCTCATGCCTCTCACCTGGTGAACTGACCAATGGGAAGGAGAAAGACATGGGAACTAAGACTCTATGTCAGTGGCGGAGACCCTGGCCAATTCTTCACCATCAAATGCCAGACTCTTCCCCGGTGGCTTGATCCCTGCATTGCCAAATGCTTCCTCAATTTCATATCGTAGAGAAAGGCACTGAATCAAAGATTTGATTCGGGCATAAGACCAGTAGGGAATGTGCTAGGGTGAGGGACTGCGCCATGGAAGGGTTACAGAATGTTACAGAATGTGCTGGGAGGGGGGACTGACGTATGGGGAAGGATTGTGTTGCCAGGATATGAGGATTGTGTATGTGCTGGGAGGAGGGACTGACGTATGGAGGGGGGTTGCAGGGTTAGGAACCATGGAAGAAAAATTGCTAGATTGTCTTAGACCAGTCAGGTGTGACTCTGTTTACCCCCCCTTTGTGCTTATGAACTTTCTGTGAGCTTCTAAGGTAACACTGTTTTGCTATAAAAATCATAATGCACACTTGCTCTTTGCCACATGCCGCGAGGCTTCCCAGAGGGGGAAGGTACGGGCTGTGGTCAGCTGGCCAGCTTAATAAAAAGGCTTTCAAATTTAAATTCTGAGTCGGTGGTCTATCTCGTTGAGCCAACCCATAAAACCCCTCGGCTTGACTCACTAGCCCCGCGTAGAATCATCTGCCAGACACTCTTGAGGCGGCACCCTTCACTCCATGCAGGTCTCTGCTCAAATGTCACCACTCAAGCCTTCCCTGTCCCCCGTCCACAAAGCCCTTCCCCCCTTCCCCCGGTGTCCTTTCCTGTCATGTCCATGACGGTCTTTCATCTTCCCTGCTCACTGCTGAATTCTTGTTGCCCAGAACAGTGCCTGGCACAGAGATGGCACTCAATAAACACTTGCTGAATGGAAAATAAATATAAATGCTTACTGGACTTTACAAAATCCCAACCTGCAGAGAAATCCGAATTATCGTGGTGGTATAGGAACACACAGGCGTGGGAGGGGCCTGCGTGAGGCCGTCACGTGGGTGCCGTGCACATTTGTCAGGCTCTGCAGCACAGTACAAAGCACAAAAGAGGAAAAAACACCGACCATATCATTGCTACTTTCCAATTTAGTGCAAGAACTAGGAGTGCACACTTTCCCAGACTCCCCAATCTGTTTGTCCTGCTAAATTACCATCTGACCCCGCACACCCTTGCTTAAAACTCCTCAGCGACTCACCCTGCCCCGAGGATAAGGCCCGCAATCCTCGCGGAGGTCACACACAACACCCTGATCTCGGCTGTTCCCCGTACCATCTTCATCTCTTGCCTCTTCACACACTCGGTGCCACATTCCGCACAAGTGGAAATGCTGGCTCTTCTCTCAAGACACAGTTTCTTTTGCTTCTGAGTTTTGGTTCATTCCATTTCCTCACCTATAACACTTCCTATCCCCTCCTGCATCAGGAACTTCTGCATCACAAACCTCCCCAATGTCCTTCAGTGGGCCCTTCACATGTCTCAGGTTCCTGCAGGAGGAGAAGGCAGCCCAGTGTGCAAGTACTTTCAACTCTTGGCCCGTGTCGCGCTTGCTAACAGTCACTGATGAAAGAAAGACAGGGCTAAGTCCAGACTGAAGGGGTGGAAAAACGAATTCCACGTGATGGGAGCAGTGATAAAATCCCAATAAATTAGGGCAAACACGTGAGGATGGGGAATTACTGTAGTTGTTTCCCCCTCTTTGTCAGCTCCTACTCACCTTCTGCTCTCAATCTATACAGATTCTCCTAATCCCTAGTGTGAGTGAGCAACCTCTCCCACAAGACCTCACCTGCATCACTGTTATTGCCTGTATTACTCTCCATGCCAATGAGTGAATGAATACAGTGATATGGTACATGCTGGACCTCCCATGCATAGCTGGTGGGCTGTGCTCTCCACTTTATGGCAGTGTGGTATCAGCCTTCCCTAGTGACACGAAGGTCTCTGAAAGGAGCAGGGAGTTCTGGTTTCTGTTTTGTTTTCAATGCCTAGTATAGTACCTGGTTTTTATTTTATTTTATTTTATTTTATTTATTTATTTTTTTAAAAAATATATTTTATTGATTTTCTACAGAGAGGAAGGGAGAGAGATAGACAGTTAGAAACATCGATGAGAGAGGAACATCGATCAGCTGCCTCCTGCACATTTCCTACTGGGGATGTGCCCGCAACCCAGGTACATGCCCTTGACCGGAATCGAACCTGGGACCTTTCAGTCCGCAAGCCGACGCTCTATCCACTGAGCCAAACCGGTTTCGGCAGTACCTGGTTTTTATTTCTTAAAAATACCTGTGAAATAAACACTTAACTATAATAAAAGTAAAATGGGGTAAGTTCCATTTTAAAAAAGACAAGAATATTCTTGAGATTCCTGCAAGACCCAGCAGGCTGCAAATAGTTAGCAAGATCTGAGATAGTATAAAATTAACTAAAATAACAATGAAACACCAGAGGGAAGAAAAGAAGAGAAAAACAGCCAGAGAAAGCAGCACTTCCTTTTTATTAGACTCACAATGCCGTTCTGAAGCCCAACCTCTCTCTGTAAAATGCGTCTTTCTTATTAACGTCCCATTGGAAAGCAGACAGACTTAGTCTGCACTGTATCTCTGTGGTGCACCATCAACCAGTCCAGCATCTCACAGAAGAGCTCTGTGGAGGCTGGCGGTGATCAACCGGCCTCCCTCCTTCACACACACACACACACACACACACACACACACACTCTTAAATATGTGCACACATACTCTTTTTTTTTTTTTTACAAAAATAATATAACAGGTTTACACAGATCTATTAAGTCTTTAAAGTTTCACAGCAAGGCCTATGCTTCATTATAAGCATTTTTTACTTTGGATTAAAGTGGGAACTCTAGGCCTAAAAATAGATTTTAAATTACTGAACAAAGGCCCTATACAACACAGACATAATAAGTATTGATCATCAGACAACTAGAAGTATTCTGTGGTTGTCCTTATGCTAGTCCTACTCCATATCCCCATCAATTATTTTCATTTTAACTAAAATACAAAAGTAAAATAGTTCACTGAAATAATCTTCTATTCATTACAATAGCATATACACCAAATTATACTAACTGCATGATAATCTCTATGTACCAAGACTGTATTTTTGTTATACTTCATTAGAGATGGTATCCAACTATCAACCACACAAAAGGAATGCATACTGAACTACAAGGGAAGGAGAGAACAATAATTTTCAGGCTATCTTTTTACATGGCACCCAAAACAAAACAAGTAAGAGAAGCCTTACAAGATACTAGTAGGTATCAAACTAATTTGCAGTGACATTTAATATAGTCTTATCAGAAGGAATACATTTAGGTCATATATGGAAAAACACATATCTATGTGAAACTCTAGGATTTCTCCTAGAATATTAAAAATGCTCATCGAAAGTTAATTAGCATAATAAAAATGGTGACCAGGTGATTGAATAAACAGAATGCCATTTAATATATTAAAAACACAGATTCTGGGAATAGATTCTACCTCCCAAACACCCAGAAATCTGAGTTAACAGATTCTCTACTTTGCATACTTGATACTAATAAAAATAAGAAGTGTTTGCACAGACTATAAATGCAAGGCAACAGCCTAAGGGACAGTCACAGAAAGAATAAATGAACACAATCTTGAACACAACAGAGTGAGTAGCTCCTGCATTTTTTGGTCCCCAACCCCACCCCAAGGGCCATCTCTTTGGGGAAGAAATCTTTCAATAGTTCAAGCCCACGACCTCGGACCCCACAAGCTACTACCCTTCCCAAGCTTGGCACCAGAAAGTCTTTCAGATGCCAGTACGACGCTTGATCATTCAACTGGACAGGCCCTCTTCATGCCTCCCAGGTTCCGACCAGCACAACCTCCTTCCCACAGAAGGGGTCAGCACTGCCTTTGAAGTCACAATGGGGTGGCCCAGGAAGAAGTAGAAGAAGGAGGTATCTGATGAAAAAGCACCTGCCAGTCGGAAATCCTCTTTGGTGAGAACACTGTACATGCGCTGAGGCAGAGCTCGGGAGTAGGGGGCGGGGCGGGGCACGGTGGTGCGCAGAATGAGTTCCCGGCCAGCAGGGGGTGGGAAGTCTGACACAGAGTTCTGCCTTCTCTCCTCTGCAGAGCCCATTCTCTTCAGTTCCTCCTCAGGTGGAGCCATGGCTGCAGCCTTGAATAGAATCAAATGCTAAATTCAAGATCAAGTTGGTGCTAAACTTACATCACTATGAAGGACAGATGAATAAACATGATAAATACAGAAAAATGTTCTACATTATTCAGTAATGTTGTCAATTAAGTTATGACTACTCGAGAACACAACACAGAAAATACAAGAGGTTTGAAACACGACATGAGCAGTCAGAGATCACAAATAAATTGGGGAGAGAGACAGAAGGGATAATGACTACCGGGCAATCTGCTTCGAAAAGTGGGGCCGTATTCAAACATCCGATGAAGAGGGAAAATGTGCTGGTTTCTGTGTTTCTTCTAGCAAAGACCCAAGAGAGTCTGATGTCCTCAGTCAAGCAATGGAGTTGGTTCTCACAGAGGCTAGAAAGGTGTTTTCATGCTGGGTTCTAATTCTTTTTAAGGTTCACTGGTCGAATTAAAACTGGGGATAGTGGTATTGTTAGCTGGGCAGCTAATGTGAGGTAGTAGTGAGGTCTATGTAATGTAGCAATGGCAACGAAAGAGAAGTTCTCAATATCAAAGGCATCTATTTTCTCATTAAAATTGCATAAAATACATATTCAATTAGTCTTCATTTTAACTCTGATCACTATAGTTGTTTCATTTCTCTGATCACTGTATTTCTTTCAGAATACCCCTGATTTGGAAAAAAAATTTTTTGGCAATGGAAATATGAAACTATGTTATACAAGAATCATCAAGAAAGGTATGTCAAATCCAAACTGTTAAAGTGGTCATTAGTCTTAATGATCTCACAAAGTTAGAGGGAGGGGAAGGAACAAGAAACTATGAGGGACAAGGCTGTTTGTTACCTCATCAGAAGATTCAGTCAGCTTGAGAAAGGGTGAGAAAAGAAACAGTGATGAAAGGGAAACAAAAACAAGCAAGATGGTTTTAAAAAGAGACAAGGAATTTCAAGATTATTTCAGACAGCATGCACTATATTAAGGAACATGATTCTATCAAAAGAATTATCAAGACAAACATACAACACACCTAGTTATCAAACTGAGCAGACATACCCACTACTCATGCATCTGATGGCTCAACAGGTGATATACAGAATGTCATTTTTTTTTTTTACTGCTGCATAGTATTCCACAGTGTAAATGTACCACAGTTTTTTTATCCACTCATCTACTGATGGGCACTTGTACTGTTTTCAGTCTTAGCTATTGTATAATTGCACTGCTATGAACATGGTGCATGTTTTTTCTGATTGGTGTTTTGGGTCTCTTAGGATAGATTCCTAGAAGTGGGATCACTAGGTCAAATGGTAGTTCCATATTTAATTTTTTGAGGAAACTCCATACTGTTTTCCATAATGACTGCACCAGTCTGTAATCCCACCAGCAGTGTGGTAGGGTTTCCTTTTCTCCACATCCTCACCAGCTTGTCATTTGTTAATTTGTTGATAGTAGCCATTCTGACAGGTGTGAGGTGATACCTCATTGTTACTTTAATTTGCATCTCTCTGATGATCAGTGAGTTTGAGCATTTTTTCATATGCCTCTTGACCATCTGTATGTCCACTTTGAAGAGGTGTCTGTTTAGGTCCTTTGCCCATTTTTTGATTGGATTGTTTGTCTTCATTTTGTTAAGTCATATGAGTTCCTTATATATTTTGGATATTAACCCTTTGTCAGATGTATCTTTGCCAAATATGTTCTCCGATACAATAGGCTCCCTTTTCATTTTGTTGATGGTTTCTTTTGCTGTGCAGAAGCTTTTTATTAGATGTAGTCTCATTTGTTTATTTCTTCCTTAGTTTCCTTTGCTCAGGAGATACAGCCATAAACATATTACTACAGGAGATGTCTGAGATTTTGCTGCCTAGGGTTTCTTCGACTTACATTTAAGTC
>NW_005874809.1:7228-14295 GCF_000147115.1 Myotis lucifugus
CTTTCCCTAAAAAAAAAACACAAAAAAAAAAAACATGGAAAAAATATCTCAGGTGGAGGATACAAAAACACACAACAACAAAAATGTATTTTTTTTTTTTTTGGTTAATTCTCACCAATGGATATTTTTTCCATTGATTTTTAGAGAGAGTACAAGGGGGGGGAGGGAGGAGAGAGAGAAAAGCATCGATGTGAGGGAGACACACTGATTGGTTGCCCCCTGCACCTGCCTGGACAGGGGCCAGGGAGTGAACCTGAAACCCAGGTACATGCGCTCAATCAGGAATTGAATCCACGACCCCTTGGTGCTCAGGCAAACACTCTAACTGCTGGGCTAGACTGGCCAGGGCTAAAATGTATGAATATATAAAATTACTGTGTGCCTATATTAGTAAACTGATATACAATGTCAGTTATGAAAAAAAAGTTACATGAATAAACTTGAATGGTTTTCATTAGCCAGGCATTTAAGGACTGAGTTTAGAAATGTACCAACCAAGTGCTTGTTTTATGGATTAGTCTGCCAATTCCCTGAAACATTCACCACAAGGTATGGAAGTTTGAAATCTTTTACAATTACATAATGTGGGATGAATGAACAATTTCAGATTGGCTATATGATGAGGCCCTGAAAAGATGATACACTCTTATAGTTATTGATGTAAAAACATAATTATATTGTGTAGACAACAAGAATAATAAATTATATAATACTAGAGGCCCAGTGCATGAATTCGTGCACAGGTGGGGTCTGGCTGGCTGGGAAGAGGGGATGTGGGGAGGTTGGTCAGCTGGCCCCGCCCCCTGGTTGAACTCCTAGTCGAAGGGAAAATTTGCATATTAGCCTTTATTATATAGGACTAGAGGCCAGGTGCACGAATTCATGTGGAGTGGAACTTTGTAACAGGATATATTGATATTTGAATTAAAATCGACTCAAATGACAATTCTTACTACCTTTGAAGTGTGTTCATAAAATCTGTGAACAGCCCATCTCTGTCAAAGTGTAAGAAGAAATATTCAGTAAAAGTTGATAACAAAAACCAAGTTTCATTTATAGAACAAAGCAATGATTCATGTTTCTTGTTTTTATTCTTTTAAAAATATTAATATTTTTAATCCTCACTCAAGGATATGTTTGTTTTTTAATTGATTTGAGAGAGTGAGAGGAAGGGGAAGAGGGAAAGAAACATGGAGCAGTTGCCTCCTGTCCATGCCCCAACAGAGGATTGAACCCACAACCTAGGTATGTGCCCTGACCAGTAATCAAACCACAACCTTTTGGTGCACAGGGTGATGCTCCAATTAACCAAGCCACCCGGCCAGGGCTACTTTTGCTCTTGTGAGGTGTGTAAGTGCATGTGTGCATGCATGTACAAAATGCATGTTTTGCTGGGCAGTGTCATGACTATAAACAGTGCCATTTTGTGCTGCAAATACTGTACTATACTGCCAAGTCCATCTCAGATCTCTAGAGTAGAGCTAAGAGAGTCGAAGGCAGAACCGCCAGGCATGCACTGCCTGCTCACTGACTGGTACTGCTATTTTAGAAACGACTCACTTGATTAGAGCTCATTCTTCTCATTTAAAAGAAAGGCATTTTCCATTATGCTAAATTAATATTTGACAAAGGAGGCAAGAGCATACAATGGAGTCAGGACAGTCTCTTCAATAAATGATGTTGGGAAAACTGGACAGATACATGCCAAAAAATGAAACTAGATCACCAACTTACACAAGAATAAACTCAAAATGGATAAAAGACTTAAATGTAAGTCGAAGAAACCCTAGGCAGCAAACTCTCAGACATCTCTCGTAGTAATATGTTTATGGCTGTATCTCCTGAGCAAAGGAAACTAAGGAAGAAATAAACAAATGAGACTACATCTAATAAAAAGCTTCTGCACAGCAAAAGAAACCATCAACAAAATGAAAAGGGAGCCTATTGTATCGGAGAACATATTTGGCAAAGATACATCTGACAAAGGGTTAATATCCAAAATATATAAGGAACTCATATGACTTAACAAAATGAAGACAAACAATCCAATCAAAAAATGGGCAAAGGACCTAAACAGACACCTCTTCAAAGTGGACATACAGATGGTCAAGAGGCATATGAAAAAATGCTCAAACTCACTGATCATCAGAGAGATGCAAATTAAAGTAACAATGAGGTATCACCTCACACCTGTCAGAATGGCTACTATCAACAAATTAACAAATGACAAGCTGGTGAGGATGTGGAGAAAAGGAAACCCTACCACACTGCTGGTGGGATTACAGACTGGTGCAGTCATTATGGAAAACAGTATGGAGTTTCCTCAAAAAATTAAATATGGAACTACCATTTGACCTAGTGATCCCACTTCTAGGAATATATCCTAAGAGACCCAAAACACCAATCAGAAAAAACATGCACCATGTTCATAGCAGTGCAATTACTCAATAGCTAAGACTGAAAACAGTACAAGTGCCCATCAGTAGATGAGTGGATAAAAAAACTGTGGTACATTTACACTGTGGAATACTATGCAGCAGTAAAAAAAAAAAATGACATTCTGTATATCACCTGTTGACCCATCAGATGCATGAGTAGTGGGTATGTCTGCTCAGTTTGATAACTAGGTGTGTTGTATGTTTGTCTTGATAATTCTTTTGATAGAATCATGTTCCTTAATATAGTGCATGCTGTCTGAAATAATCTTGAAATTCCTTGTCTCTTTTTAAAACCATCTTGCTTGTTTTTGTTTCCCTTTCATCACTGTTTCTTTTCTCACCCTTTCTCAAGCTGACTGAATCTTCTGATGAGGTAACAAACAGCCTTGTCCCTCATAGTTTCTTGTTCCTTCCCCTCCCTCTAACTTCGTGAGATCATTAAGACTAATGACCACTTTAACAGTTTGGATTTGACATACCTTTCTTGATGATTCTTATATAACATAGTTTCATATTTCCATTGCCAAAAATTTTTTTTTCCAAATCAGGGGTATTCTGAAAGAAATACAGTGATCAGAGAAATGAAACAACTATAGTGATCAGAGTTAAAATGAAGACTAATTGAATATGTATTTTATGCAATTTTAATGAGAAAATAGATGCCTTTGATATTGAGAACTTCTCTTTCGTTGCCATTGCTACATTACATAGACCTCACTACTACCTCACATTAGCTGCCCAGCTAACAATACCACTATCCCCAGTTTTAATTCGACCAGTGAACCTTAAAAAGAATTAGAACCCAGCATAAAAAACACCTTTCTAGCCTCTGTGAGAACCAACTCCATTGCTTGACTGAGGACATCAGACTCTCTTGGGTCTTTGCTAGAAGAAACACAGAAACAGCACATTTTCCCTCTTCATCAGATGTGTGAAAATGGCCCCCACTTTTCGAAGCAGATTGCCCGGTAGTCATTGTCCCTTCTGTCTCTCTCACCAATTTATTTGTGATCTCTGACTGCTCATGTCGTGTTTCAAACCTCTTGTATTTTCTGTGTTGTGTTCTTGAGTAGTCATAACATAATTGACAACATTACTGAATAATGTAGAACATTTTTCTGTATTTATCATGTTTATTCATCTGTCCTTCATAGTGATGTAAGTTTAGCACCAACTTGATCTTGAATTTAGCATTTGATTCTATTGAAGGCTGCAGCCATGGCTCCACCTGAGGAGGAACTGAAGAGAATGGGCTCTGCAGAGGAGAGAAGGCAGAACTCTGTGTCAGACTTCCCACCCCCTGCTGGCCGGGAACTCATTCTGCGCACCACCGTGCCCCGCCCCGCCCCCTACTCCCGAGCTCTGCCTCAGCGCTTGTACAGTGTTCTCACCAAAGAGGATTTCCGACTGGCAGGTGCTTTTTCATCAGATACCTCCTTCTTCTAGTTCTTCCTGGGCCACCCCATTGTGACTTCAAAGGCAGTGCTGACCCCTTCTGTGGGAAGGAGGTTGTGCTGGTCGGAACCCGGGAGGCATGAAGAGGGCCTGTCCAGTTGAATGATCAAGCGTCGTACTGGCATCTGAAAGACTTTCTGGTGCCAAGCTTGGGAAGGGTAGTAGCTTGTGGGGGTCCGAGGTCGTGGGCTTGAACTATTGAAAGATTTCTTCCCCAAAGGAGATGCCTTGGGGTGAGGTTGGGGACCAAAAAAGGCAGGAGCTCTCTGTACTCACTCTGTTGTGTTCAAGATTGTGTTCATTTATTCTTTCTGTGACTGTCCCTTAGGCTGTTGCCTTGCATTTATAGTCTGTGCAAACACTTCTTGTTTTTATTAGTATCAAGTATGCAAAGTAGAGAATCTGTTAACTCAGATTTCTGGGTGTTTGGGAGGTAGAATCTATTCCCAGAATCTGTGTTTTTAATATATTAAATGGCATTCTGTTTATTCAATCACCTGGTCACCATTTTTATTATGCTAATTAACTTTCGATGAGCATTTTTAATATTCTAGGAGAAATCCTAGAGTTTCACATAGATATGTGTTTTTCCATATATGACCTAAATGTATTCCTTCTGATAAGACTATATTAAATGTCACTGCAAATTAGTTTGATACCTACTAGTATCTTGTAAGGCTTCTCTTACTTGTTTTGTTTTGGGTGCCATGTAAAAAGATAGCCTGAAAATTATTGTTCTCTCCTTCCCTTGTAGTTCAGTATGCATTCCTTTTGTGTGGTTGATAGTTGGATACCATCTCTAATGAAGTCTAACAAAAATACAGTCTTGGTACATAGAGATTATCATGCAGTTAGTATAATTTGGTGTATATGCTATTGTAATGAATAGAAGATTATTTCAGTGAACTATTTTACTTTTGTATTTTAGTTAAAATGAAAATAATTGATGGGGATATGGAGTAGGACTAGCATAAGGACAACCACAGAATACTTCTAGTTGTCTGATGATCAAGACTTATTATGTCTGTGTTGCTATAGGGCCTTTGTTCAGTAATTTTAAATCTATTTTTAGGCCTAGAGTTCCCACTTTAATCCAAAGTAAAAAATGCTTATAATGAAGCATAGGCCTTGCTGTGAAACTTTAAAGACTTAATAGATCTGTGTAAACCTGTTATATTATTTGTGTAAAAAAAAAAAAGAGTATGTGTGCACATATTTAAGAGTGTGTGTGTGTGTGTGTGTGTGTGTGTGTGTGTGTGTGAAGGAGGGAGGCCGGTTGATCACCGCCAGCCTCCACAGAGCTCTTCTGTGAGATGCTGGACTGGTTGATGGTGCACCACAGAGATACAGTGCAGACTAAGTCTGTCTGCTTTCCAATGGGACGTTAATAAGAAAGACGCATTTTACAGAGAGAGGTTGGGCTTCAGAACGGCATTGTGAGTCTAATAAAAAGGAAGTGCTGCTTTCTCTGGCTGGTTTTCTCTTCTTTTCTTCCCTCTGGTGTTTCATTGTTATTTTAGTTAATTTTATACTATCTCAGATCTTGCTAACTATTTGCAGCCCTGCTGGGGTCTTGCAGGAAATCTCAAGAATATTCTTGTCTTTTTTAAAATGGAACTTACCCCATTTTACTTTTATTATAGTTAAGTGTTTATTTCACAGGTATTTTTAAGAAAATAAAACCAGGTATTGCCGAAACAGGTTTGGCTCAGTGGATAGAGTGTCGGCTTGCGGACTGAAAGGTCCCAGGTTCGATTCCGGTCAAGGGCATGTACCTGGGTTGCGGGCACATCCCCAGTAGGAGATGTGCAGGAGGCAGCTGATCGATGTTCCTCTCTCATCGATGTTTCTAACTGTCTATCTGTCTCCCTTCCTCTCTGTAGAAAATCAATAAAATATATTTTTTAAAAAAATAAATAAATAAAATAAAATAAAATAAAATAAAATAAAAACCAGGTACTATACTAGGCATTGAAAACAAAACAGAAACCAGAACTCCCTGCTCCTTTCAGAGACCTTCGTGTCACTAGGGAAGGCTGATACCACACTGCCATAAAGTGGAGAGCACAGCCCACCAGCTATGCATGGGAGGTCCAGCATGTACCATATCACTGTATTCATTCACTCATTGGCATGGAGAGTAATACAGGCAATAACAGTGATGCAGGTGAGGTCTTGTGGGAGAGGTTGCTCACTCACACTAGGGATTAGGAGAATCTGTCTAGATTGAGAGCAGAAGGTGAGTAGGAGCTGACAAAGAGGGGGAAACAACTACAGTAATTCCCCATCCTCACGTGTTTGCCCTAATTTATTGGGATTTTACCACTGCTCCCATCACGTGGAATTCGTTTTTCCACCCCTTCAGTCTGGACTTAGCCCTGTCTTTCTTTCATCAGTGACTGTTAGCAAGCGCGACACGGGCCAAGAGTTGAAAGTACTTGCACACTGGGCTGCCTTCTCCTCCTGCAGGAACCTGAGACATGTGAAGGGCCCACTGAAGGACATTGGGGAGGTTTGTGATGCAGAAGTTCCTGATGCAGGAGGGGATAGGAAGTGTTATAGGTGAGGAAATGGAATGAACCAAAACTCAGAAGCAAAAGAAACTGTGTCTTGAGAGAAGAGCCAGCATTTCCACTTGTGCGGAATGTGGCACCGAGTGTGTGAAGAGGCAAGAGATGAAGATGGTACGGGGAACAGCCGAGATCAGGGTGTTGTGTGTGACCTCCGCGAGGATTGCGGGCCTTATCCTCAGGGCAGGGTGAGTCGCTGAGGAGTTTTAAGCAAGGGTGTGCGGGGTCAGATGGTAATTTAGCAGGACAAACAGATTGGGGAGTCTGGGAAAGTGTGCACTCCTAGTTCTTGCACTAAATTGGAAAGTAGCAATGATATGGTCGGTGTTTTTTCCTCTTTTGTGCTTTGTACTGTGCTGCAGAGCCTGACAAATGTGCACGGCACCCACGTGACGTCCTCACGCAGGCCCTCCCATGCCTGTGTGTTCCTATACCACCACAATAATTCGGATTTCTCTGCAGGTTGGGATTTTGTAAAGTCCAGTAAGCATTTATATTTATTTTCCATTCAGCAAGTGTTTATTGAGTGCCATCTCTGTGCCAGGCACTGTTCTGGGAAAGAAGAATTCAGCAGTGAGCAGGGAAGATGAAAGACCGTCATGGA
>NW_005874810.1:0-14180 GCF_000147115.1 Myotis lucifugus
GGTGAGACCCAAGGGCAGAGGGTTAGAAGGTCCAGCATGATGTGAGTTGCTGGCTGAGTCAGGAAGTGAGCCGGATCCCGCGTGGTGCTGCCTGGGACTGCAGGAACGGTCTGCACCGGGCTCCAGCTGGGACACTGGCCAGGGTGCATGGCGGTTTGGAACCATATGCCTCTCCTGTCCCAGGAAGAATATCAGAATACTTCAGGGAGAAGGAGAATGGGGAGGTGAACAGGGAAAGTAAAACACTGTCAATGGAGTTTCCACTGAATGGGAAGATTGATTCCCACCCCCACCTCCCAGCAGAAATGGTTGCTGGAGAGCTAACCTGGGTTAATTTATAGACAGACGAAGACTGTTACTTCTTTGGCCATTTATGTGTTGCGCCTGTAAATTTTAAAACAGCTACACATACAAAAATCAATAGGCATTTTTATTTAACAGCAATAACCAGTTAGAAAGTAAAGTGAAAATAGGGATTGTATTCTCAATAGCAATAAAAATATAAAATACGTGGAGTAATTTGAATTTAATATATGTTTGAGTTACATGAATATAGCTATAAGGCTAAATTAAGAAATATGAAAATTGAGATATGTACCATATTTTTTAAAACGGCAATCTACATACTTTTAAATGCCCAGTCTTATCAAATTAATTTTTAGGCTTAATTAATTTCTCTCAATATAATATTTAATGAGGAAATTTAAATATATTTTTTTATTGATTTTTTACAGAGAGGAAGGGAGAGAGATAGAGAGTTAGAAACATCGATGAGAGGGAAACATCGATCAGCTGCCTCCTGCACATCTCCCACTGGGGATGTGCCCGCAACCCAGGTACATGCCCTTGACCGGAATCGAACCTGGGACCCTTCAGTCCACAGGCCGACGCTCTATCCACTGAGCCAAACCGGTTTTGGCGTAATGAGGAAATTTAAAGAAATTATGTTAAAATTCTTCTGAAAAAAAATCATACAATGTTAAAAAGATTTTTTTAAAATGTTAATTGAAGGGAAAAGAGCCCTACTAAGCATAAAACAGTAAAGCTGTAAGAGTTAATAAAGCATCATTCTGGCATAAGATCAATTGGACAAGATAGAAGAGATGCCAATATATTTTAATATATGATAAAAGAGATATAAATCTATAGAGAATAGAGGATTATTCAGTAAATAATAGATTAAATGGCTTTATATTTAGAAGAAAAATTCTAGGTTTTGCTATCATACCATGAGTCACCCACTTCCTTCCCCCAAAAAACCTTAGTTGGATTAAAGAGTTTGAAAATAATAAAACATGTTAAGCATAGACCTAATGGGAAATGTGAAAACCCTGGGTGAGAAAAATTATTTAAAAACATATCGGCAGATTTGAACAGAGAGAAAAGCATACCCTATGCCTAGATAAGAAGGTTCAACATCATCAAAATATTCTCTCCCCCATTATTTGTACATTTAAAGCAACACCAATAAAAATAACCATCTTCTCTTTCTTCCTGGAGCCAGGCAGATTGATTATAAAGTTTATTTGGATGGTAAATCAGCAAGATGAGCCAGAAAAAATCCCAACAAGAAATGAACAAGTGGGGGTGAAGGGGCCTAGGCCATGTCATGCACATCCCAGCACATGTGGCCAACAGCAAGAGGTGGGGATTCTGGTCCTGAGCTTCAGAAAGGCCTGGGCACATCTGCTTTTGCACAAGGAGCTCCAGGCTCTCTCCCAGGACCTGACACATGAATGCAGCCATCTGGGAGGTTCCTCCCACTGCCATGTGACTGCAGCCACATGAGTGGCACCAGGTGAGACCAGCAGGTGAACCCCACAGAACTGAGAAGTGATAAATGGCTATTGAAGAAGAGAATTTTATAATATGATCATAGCTATGAAAAACAGGCAAACAAACAAACCATATGCAACACACACACACACACACACATACACACACACACACACACACACACACACACACACACACACACGGCCTAGCAGGAAAAGAACCACAGCTGCCTTTTATTTTTTGGTTCTTTTTTGCTCTTCTCACAAATATGTATTATTTCAAAAACACCGTAAAATTTAAGGTATTTACTATTAAAGTTTAAAAATATATTTACCATTAGTTTTATTTTAAAGAGCAAAAAGGAATCCATGAGGGCAGAGTTGAGATTCTTTCAACCGCAAGAACCAGAAACCACTTTAACTGATCTTAAGCAAACAGATACAGTGGCTTTTGTCCAGTCCAAGATGGACTTGCTTTAAGTTACATATAAAATTAATTTATTCGTTTCTGGACCTTCTTCCTTACAGAAGATCCTTACCCTTCATCAGAGAAACATTTATACTGCATCGTGAACTTGGCATTAAAAAGGCAATAAAGAAAGGAAAACTTGTTAAAACCATATGTTCCCTCTCTTACATGAATGTCATTCTCCGAGCCTTCTGAGAACTCGGCCTGTGTGAAGCTAACTCGGTGCCACGTGCACCCCTTTCCCTGGTCAACCCGCCACGATGTAGAGTGTGTTTACCATGGAGAGGCTGCTGATGGGCCAGCTCACAGTTCCTACAGCGCATCCACTGCGGGCCATGGTGTCCTGAGTGTGTACCAGAGTTACTCAAGATTCCAACGTGTAAATCCACTAAGAGAAAATTCTTATAATAAGTGTAGCCAGAACTCATGCAAAACAAGCCCCCAAAATGTGTGCCACGGGGTAAAGTTAGTAATTCTTTAAAGAATAGGCGAGGACTCTTTCATGGATAATTAAGACCATTACAAACTTTTGAACAATAATAAATACAGTGGCAGAGCTGCCTCAAACTGTTTGACGGACTGCAATGGGAAGGCCAGGGAGGGTTGGGGGACAGGAGGGAGGGGAGTAAGAGATCAACCGAAGGACTTGTATGCATCCATATAACCATAACTAATGGACATAAGACACTGGGGGGTAAGGGAGGGCAGGGGCCTGTCAAGGGCGGGGGGGAAAAAAGGACACTTATGTAATACCCTTTGTAATACTTTTAGCGAAAAATAAAAAAAAAAAAAATAAATGCAAAAAAAAAAAAAAAAGAATAGGCGAGGCCTTTGTGAAAGACGTTATCTTGGCAGAAATCACCAAAATTACCTTGATTTCCTGCCTTTGCTCATGAATGCCTAAGAACATGTCAAGGCTGGCGAAGTTGATGGAGGCCAGGTTCCCTCCAGCCCCGGGGCAGCTGCCAGGGTGCCCGCTGGTCCCGCAGCCAGGAGGGGTGCAGAGGACACAGGGCCGAGAGCAGCCCAGTCTCCTGACCCGCCAGCTCCTGGCCGGCTGCCTGGGCTGTATCCGTTTTGACCGCATCCAATCTCATTAGCCTGGGCTTCTGTTTCCTTCAGGGACTACTGGGTTTTCCTGATACTCCAGGAGGGCCGGGTGGCAAGGAGATGTCAGGTGCTACCACAGTTCCATAGGGAAGTTCCACGTCTTGGTTCACCCTCTCGGACCCTGGCTGAGCAGGACAGCGGCTGCCAGCCCCGGGCTCCTCCAGATGAGGTGTCCTTTGTTCCATCTGAGTTTTGGCCCCATGCGTTTCTTTTCTCCATCATCACGGAGATCCCCTTGGTTTATCTGGACAGTTTCCTTATTAATCCTAAACTGAGGGCAAAATGCTGTATCAGACCAGTGATTTTCAACCTGTGTGCCCCAAGAATTTTTCAAACATGCCATACCCGACTGTTTAGGCAGGGGCACTGGCTTCTTTTCCCTTAGAGATTGACAAATAAAAGAAATGACAACGGCCAAGATAATAGCCGTCCAGTGTGAACGAATCAAAATTATACCTATTTTTTTGTCAGATCGGCAAAAAATATCATACTTTTTTTGGTGTATCACAGAATTTTAGCAATTGGTTTATGTGTGCCATGAGATGAAAGAGGTTGAAAATCACTGTATTAGCTAATCTCTCCTAAATAGATACCTACACTGAAAATAGGTAAGGGCCGGAAATAAAGGGAATGAAGGCCTGGGATCTGACTTTTAGGAATTTTCACCTCATGGTCGAAGTGTCCTAGGAATATCTGCTAAACTGAACGGGCATGTGGCCAGGTACCACAAGGGCATCTAATATTCAAAACTCAGTCAAGTAAGAGGAGTCGGTGGATAGATATGTGAGGAAGCAAACATAGGAAATCTATGTAGTGGACATATCTGTTCGCTGTACCACTTCTCAACTTCTCACTATGTTGGAAAGTTTTAAAATGCTAAAAGTTGGGGATCAAAGTGGAAAAAGAGATATGTACACAATTTACAAGAAAAATGTTACTCATGAAATTAAACTATTGAATGTCAACTGTAATTGAAAAAAAATTTAAAGATAATATATTATTCATTGGATCTGTTTTTTCACATCTATTTACTGGGTGCCACATATATATTATGCTAAATCCTGAGGACTCCCTGGGAACCCAGCAGGCATCATCTTCGCTGTATGTAGCCTACAGCCTAGACAGGAAGAGAGGGTGGAACAAGTATTTCCAGTAGTGTGACCTCATTTTACCTGAATGGCCTCTGTCAAGACCCAACCTCCAGCCCTGACTGGTTTGGCTCAGTGGATAGAGCGTTGGCCTGCGGACTGAAGGGTCCCAGGTTCGATTCCAGTCAAGGGCATGTACCTTGGTTGTGGGCACATCCCCAGTGGGGGTTGTGCAGGAGGCAGCTGATTGATGTTTCTCTCTCATCGATGTTTCTAACTCTCTGTTCCTCTCTGTAAAAAAAAAAAAATCAATAAAATATATATATAAAAAATAATAATAAGACCCAACCTCCAAGTAAGGTCACATGCCGAAGTGCTGGGGGTGAGGACTCTGCCTTCCTTTATGGGGGGACACATTCACCCTGACATGAGGTGATCAGCTTTGTGCTTTAGAGAGATCCTCTGGCTGCCGTGTGCAGAGTGACCTCTCACTAGACATCTCTGTTAGGAAACGTTGGCAGTCCTGGTAGCAAGAGACAAGAGGAACTGGACAGTGATCGTGGTAATAGTACGGGATGGAAAGAAGTGGGCATTGAGAGGACCTTTTAGGAGCGCGTGCCGGTGTTGACCTGGTTATTGAGCTGGGAGAGTGAGAAGGGTTCTACCTGTGGATGGGGGAGGGGACCCTTGTCCATCCAAACCCCATTCCCATGAAGTGTGCCCATGCGGCCTTCATGAAACTCATGGTCAGCACAGGAAGAGGGACCATTTCCTGGCTCTCTGTGCCCTGGGACCTCACCTCCTCTGTGAGCTGCACCTCCTCCAGCTGCCACACCCATTCAGTAAGAGCTCAAAGTACCCATTCACTGATAACCTGAGCACTGCGTACACTCTGTCTGGAGAAGACACTCCTGCGCTTATTTCTGGAACCATCAGACTTCCATTTCATCTCTTCTTCCCTGGAAGTTGTTTATATAAATGCCTCTGATTTTTGTTTAAGGAAACATTGGTTTAGGTGCTCCATGGAGAATGCTTGCTGCCTTTCTCCGCAGATCTGCATGAACCTAGTAGCCGTTAGGTGAAAACTGTCTGCCTTCTGGAATTAAGCACACTGGCTTGTGAATTAAAGTCATTCTCTGAAAATGTGCACATAATCTTAGGGATTTAGTCAGACACTCTGGAGGGAATGCTAGACGTCCCCCAATGCATACCTCCCCTTCCTCTGCGGTAGTAGAAGCCCCGATGTGCCCAGAATAACTCCCACGTATTTCCGTCACCCTTGCAGCCAGTGTGGCCATGTGACTAAGTGCTGGCCCGTGGGATGTTCATGGACGCTGAGGGTGCAACTTCTGGGACGTATCTTTAAAGAGAGGGGCAAGGCCTTCCTCTCCCCTTCCTGCCTGCTGGTTAGAGTGTGGGTGTGTTGGCTGCAGTTTGAGGAGTCCTCCTGCACCCTGAGGTGGAAACTCCTTGCTAAGGATGGAAGAGAGACAAGGGAGAGGGAACCTGAGCCCTTTCTGACCACGGACCCTCCGTTCTGGCCCTGACCGCCGACATTGATTTGAGAGAGAAATACGTTTCCTTCTTGCTCTGGTAGACAGAGTAGGACCCCACCCCCATAGGAAGATGTCCACATCCAACCCCTGGGAACTGTGACCACAGTACCGGACACTGGACTTTGCAGGTGTGATTAATTTCGGGATCTTGAGATGGGAAGATGGTCCCTGATTACCCTGGTGGGAAAGTGTAATGAAGGGGTAATAAGAGGGAGGAGACAGAAAAGGGGGATGTGAGGATGGGGCAGCAGAGGTTGGAGGGATGCACCTTGCAATGGAAAGGAGCCACCTGGACCGGGCCGCGAATCCGCTGCTCCCTGGAGCCTCCAGAGGGGCTCAGCGTGGCCCAGCCTTGATGTTTAGTTCCAGAAGTCTCCTTTCAGATTTCTCACCTCTACAACGTTAAAGAAGATAAATCCGTGTTGTTTTAAGCCGCTGAATGTGTGGTGATTTGTGACAGTAGCAATAGGACACGAACATACCTGCTGAAGTGACTGTTCCTCTCGTTTCTGACTCTTGCAGCTGACTCCAGTCCGAACTGCACAGGATTCAGCATCCAGACGTGAGGAAACGTCTGACCCTCAGCCTGACCTGCCTTAGCAATTGGACGGCCAGGACTCGGACCACAGCAGGAAGAATGCGGCCAGCCGGCCAGCCGGCCGGGGCCAGGAGGCATTTGGTGGCAGGTCCCCCGTGTTACTTTAGAAGGCACACTCCCTGTTGACCAAGCCTGAGCGTTAGGAAAAAATGGTTGGAAAAATTCAGAATTTGGGGCACGTTCAGCTGTTTCCTGCCACTTCCTACAGAGCCGGGGACAGACGTGAAGTGGGGGGGGGCGGCCAGCCAGTCTGTAACAGAGCGGGCAACATCGCTCCGCCAGGGAAGCTCTGTGCTGGCGCCCGCCGTGTGATGTGACGGATAAGCTGGTGGCGAGTGGTCTTGCTGGTTAAACGACCCACTGCGTTCCTACCCCGCGCAAAGGCAGCCTGGGCAGCCGGTGTCACTGACTCTCAAGTTTTACGAAGGGCTTTGTATCTCAATTTCTCTGCCAGACAGTCGGAGGCAAACGCCCGTGTCAGGGTGTTACCTTCCTATAGAGCCCTTCATTTCCTAAGACCGGAAGGTAGCGACCAGTAACTTGAAGAGAAGGGGCTGAGGGAGCACAGCGACCGGCGGCTGAAAGACCACTTCAGGCAAAAAAAAAAAAAGAAAGAAAGTCTAGGCGGGGATCTGGGCTCTGGTGCTTGAAAATGGAGTTGGGCTGCCAAATACAACACGGGCTGCCCAGTTAAATTTGGGTTTCAGCAAAACAACAAATCATTTTTTAGGATAAGTATGTCTCAAATATTTTAATTCTCAAGTGTTATTCATCGTTTATCTGAAATTCAGGTTTGACTGGGAATTCGGTGTTTCCTGTTTTTCAATTTGCTAAATCTGGCGAGGGCAGTCATCATGTTGTTAGAGACCATGAACTGGCCTGCTAGCCAGGCGACCAAACAACCCAGCAAGCACCTCCTCGGCCCCCATGCTGTTCAGTTCCCAAGATGGGTAAACCCTCCAGTACTCACTTCTTTTTATTTTTATCTTAATTTTTTTTATTGATTTCAAAGAGGAAGGGAGAGGGAGAGAGAGATAGAACATCAATGATGAGAGAGAATCATTGATCAGCTGCCTCCTGTGCACCCCACACTGAGGATCAAGCCGGCATGGCAACCCAGGCATGTGTCCTGACCGGGAATCGAACCGTGACCTCCTGGTTCACAGGTCGACGCTCAACCACTGAGCCACACTGGCCGGGCCAGTGCTCGCTTCTGATGTGTCTTTTAAAGATGGGGGACAAGGCCGTCCTCCCTCAGGGCATCTGGGCGGGTAATGAGCAAGAGACTGTCCCAGAGCCGCAGGTATTCAGATGGGCTGACCACGAAATGCACTGTTGCCAGAGAAAGGGACCCTCACCGTTCCATAGGGTTTGCTCAGTGCTACGGCCAAGATCTGCGGGGTCTCTGCCATGAACCTTCTTTTCAAATAGGAGTTTTTGTTTTCACTGCTCTTTTCCTGCTGCACCACGGTGTGCTGCTCATTTTGAGGTAGATACCTTTTTTTTTAGTTGATGGGTTTCCAGACCGCGAGGAGCCTCTCTGAACCAACGAAGTGCTCTGTACAACCCAGATGCCGGTGTTTGCGCTGCAGGCTGTGGTTACATGGGACCTTGAGGGTGTTGCTCCTGGGAGAGGTATGACTGCTCCTGGGAGAGGTGGAAGGAAGGCATGGGGATATCTGGGCGGCTGAAGGGCAGGTTGCGCTGGGCTAGTTTGCTGTTCTCTACAAGCAGCCCCTGCTCCCCCTTCTACAGCAGAATATCTTTGATTGCAGCATGCTGGGATGTCACATGAGTCATGTTTGTTCAGATATCGGTATCTTTGCTTTCAGGGCAGGCAGGGGCGTCCTGGAGCACATAGAGCCTCAGGCCACACGCAGCCTTGTCCTCTCGCTCCTCTGTGTCACTGTGAGGAAATGGTTGGGATGTGATGCTTAGTGAGCACCGTCTACATAAAACCACTCTCACTTCTGAGACCAGCTACAGGTTCAGGGGAATCCCCAAACCATTTTAGTTTCAATCATTTGCTGGAAAGGCTCACAGAAATCACGGAAGACTATTGTACCCGGGATTATCATTTATCAGCAAAAGAATACAGCTTATCATCAGCCCAGGGGAGACGCACAGAGGGCAGAGTCCAGGAGAACCCCCCACGCGGAGCTTCCATTGTCCTCCTGTGGAGTCGGACAGCGTTGCTCTCCTGCCAACCAGGGAAGCTCTCCCCAGCTTGGAGCCCAGAGTTTTATTGGGGCCCCATCATGTCGTAATGCTCACTTCCCACATGGCTGACCTCAGTCTAGAGCCCTCTTGAAGCTGGTCTAATTCCACATGACCCAAAGCCCCCACATAGGTCACCCTAAGCCACATAGACTTCCTGCCATGGCCAGCCTCCAATCTAAACAAAGACGCCTATCGAGCATGGCAACCTATCTGAAGCTGAAGGCAAAGTCCAGGCTTCTCCTTGGGCAAGGTTAAATTCCTTACTCCACACATGCATGCATCCATAATAATAGAATCCCAATTTTTAACTGAGCACAGAGCACTCAGAATTCAGAACCCCAGCCTCCCATGCGTGTGGTTGTGACTATGTGACTAGATTCTAGGCCATGAGATGTAGTGGAGGTGGTGTTTGCCACTTCTCAGAGTGTCCTTAAGTGGAGGGGGCTTGTTCCCCTTCTTTTTTCTTGCTGCCTAAATAGGGCTTGAGGAGCTGTCTTGGCCCCTGCAGTGAAGCTGCATGTTCAGGATGGTGAGCAACAAGGTAGCAGGAGCCTGGCTTTCTCTTGATTGAGGCTCCTATCATACGGATGTTTGGAGAAAACGTTTAAATCATGTTTAAGCCTCTATTCCTTTGGATTTTCTGTCCTTTGCAACAGGATCTAATTTCAACATTTGCTTCAAACTTACTTTTCTATAGCTTACATCCAGATTTGCAAAACTCTTTGCTCATTGATGACAAGATTCCATCATTAATCCAACTCACCTTCACATTATCAGACCTTTCCTGGTCATGGCCTCTCTGTGGGAACTCTAGCTTCACGGGAACACTGGCCTTTGTCCCAAGCCTTTATCACATCTGGGCTTTTTATTTTCCATTTGGGGCTGAGGCATGATGGCAGGAAGGGCTGTTTTCTGATTATGTAATTATCTTTCCATGGCTAATTGATTGGAGATTTGACTGAACTTTATACATAAGTTTTATATCTATACCTTCAGGTCAATTTTCTTGATTTCCCTTTTTAAAATTGGCAAACAGATATTTGTTTAATCAAAATAAAGATCTATAGATCTTTCTAAGACCTGATATTTGAATTTTATCCCCATTTTATCAAAATGTACCCGGGTCCCTTATGCCTACCTCATTGCTTCACAACAGATCAACAGAAAGCAGGATAAACACTAAATCTTTTATATTTATGTTTTTTGACATTTTGTCATCTTTTGTTTTTTATAAAAACTTTACTACAGCTTTTGTAAATATCTAAGAAATTAATCATTAAAACACAAAGGATGAGCAAATACTACTTTGTACATTATGAAGAGGGGATCTTATCCTTCCTTCACTTCGCAGCAGCAGGCGTCGTGCGACCTCTGTCACCAACCTCCTGGTTTGTCAGAGTTGGAATTGGAGGTTGGAAGAGTATGAAAGAAATGACCCTAAAACCCAAAAGTCTCATTTCTCATTTGCCTACCTTAATGACTTGCTTTCTCCTTTTCATGGCAGAATATATGTATTAAATAGATGTATATGTGTTTGAAATATGAAAGTTAATTTTCTCATTACTACACAGTCAAAATCAATGTTTAAAACGTCAACCTGTATCAGTGACGTGTTTCTTACTTTGTTTTATTACAAAGCCATGGAAAGAAAAGTGGTGCAACACCTGAAGAATGGAAGTCATGAAGTCTTAGGCGGGTAAGCTAATAATGACCCTGAGACAAGGGTTGGCCGGGGATTTGTGTCCTCAGTGAAAAAGGCCTCATGGAGTTTTCTTGCCGAACGGACCGTAAGAACTTATTGACACAAGGGTCTTCCTTTTCCAAATGGAATAACTGAGTCCTGGGGAGTCAAAGTCATGCTAAAGGTCACCCTGCTACTTAGCAGCAAAGCCAGAATCAGCACCCAGGTGGCTCTGGCTCCTGGGGCAGGCTCTTTCGGAACATCCTGTGTCCCCTCGCAGACAGGCCCAAGGTTAGAATGCAAGGCCCCTGAAGCTGCAGACGGGTTTCGATCGCGCAGAAAGCAGTTGGGTCCAGCTAACTCGTGCTCTTCTGATTGGAAAGAAACTTGCGTTCTGGCGAAGCAGGGGATTTCTATCTCCGAGAGGATGCCAACACGATTTCTTCTGCCAAACCAAACTGAAGAAAGAACATGGAGGTCTCCAGAGTTCATCAGCAGACACAAGCCACCTAAAGAACAACACCGAGTTCCTGTCTCCCTTTTAGGTCGTACATTCCTTGAGGATGACGGTTACTCGACTTCGTACCTCGCCCCTAGCACACAGTTGGTGCAGACATTGCTTCTGAATGAATGAGGCGTATAAATCATCGCTTTATACCCTGGCATTGGGCCCTTTTCAAAGAAGCAATAAATGTGTCGAATTTCCTGTGCTGTCAGAAACATTGTGTAATCATCCTGTTAAAAATAAAGGACTCCAAGGCTGGCTGAGCGAATTCTCCAGCCACTAGATGCTCTTTCCTCTTTGGGCCGCTCAGCTGTGCAGCCGGAAATGGGTGGTGGGAGAGGAGCTGGGGCATCTGCGAAGACCCGGGAATGCTGGCTATGTCGGAAAGTGTTTGGAGAATGCCTCGGAAGCGGAGGGAGTATTTGTAGAGCAATCCACGCACAAAGATACTCGAACCAGAGGAAATGCACTCAAAATAGCTGCGTGGGGCACATTCACAGAATGTCACATTTTCACCACGTTTATGTGCTATAGCCTACCGTGCACCTGAGCAACACGTGTGTGCCACAGACGATAGGTAAGCTTGTAAGACAATAGGTCACATATTTTTACGTTGATCTTCTTATGGTAAAATACATATAAAATTGTGATTACCTAATAAATGGCACTAGCATCTTTCAGGAAAAAACCTTGCATGAGTAATTATATCTTTTTTAAAAGACATGCAATGTTTTTTTTTTCCACTGAAAAATAGGTGCTGTTAGTTGAAATCGAAGGACGCGAGCTGAGTGTTGAACCAGCAGAGAAAGTTACCCTCTCATCTCGCCTCCAGCCTACACAATGGTTTCTTCTCAACTGCCAGCAGAGACAGCGAGAAACGGTCTAGCGTTGGAGTTTCTAGTTGTAGGGAAGTTCCAAACATCCAGTGGGAAAACATGTTGTTTCAGAGAGTTAAGAGAGCAAACCAAGCCCTGGCTGGGTGGCTCCATTGTTTGGAGCATCGTCCCAGGCACCAAAAGGTTCTGGGTTCGATTCTCAGTCAAGGCACATACCTAGGTTGCAGGTTTGATCTCTGGTCAGAGTGGGAGGCAAGTGATGGATGTTTCTCTCTCATATTGATGTTTCTCTCTCTCTAAAATCAACTTTTTAAAAAACCAACACATATCCTTGGGTGAGGATTTTAAAAAAAAGAGAGAGCAAACCAAGACAGTGAAAGGATCCACCCAGTGGACTACTACTCAGCAAGAAAAAGGAACGAACTGCTGATTACACAGCAGCCTGGATGGAACTCAGGAACATTTCACTAAGTGAAAGTAGTCAGACAGAGACTGCATAGGGAATGATTCCATTTATAGGAAGTTTCTAGAAAAGGCAGAACTGCCTGGGGCTGCAGGTGGGAGCAGGGAGTGACTGCACGTGGACAAAGGGAGCTTTTGGGGTGGATGGAAGTGCTGGGAACGGAATTCATTCATAATGTTTACGTAAATATATAAGTTCACTAAAACTCACTGCACCATTGCAGTGGGTGAGTTTATAGTATGTAAGCTATACCTCAATAAAGCTGCTTTATTTCTTTTTTTAGGCTCAAGTATCCTTATCTTTTAAAATATTTAAAATTTTATTTTCAATATTATTTTGTATTGGTTTCAGGTGCACAACATAGTGGTTAGATAATCATATGCTTTACAAAGTGTGGTCCCCCCCCCCCCATATTTCAGTCCCCACCTGGCACCATACATGGTTATTACGCGTTACTGACTATATTCCTATGCTGTATTTTACATTCGTGTGACTATTCTGTAACTACCGATTTGTATTTCCTAATCCTTTTCACCCAGACCCCAACCCTCCTCCCCTCTGGCAACAATCAGTCTGTTCTCTGTATCTATGAGTCTGTTTCTTTTTTGTTTCTTTTTTTCTTTAGATTCCACATGTAAGTGAAATCATATGGTATTTGTCTTTTTCTGACTGACTATTTCACTTAGCATCATACCCTCTAGGTCAGTGGTTCTCAACCTTCTGGCCCTTTAAATACAGTTCCTCATGTTGTGACCCAACCATAAAATTATCTTCGTTGCTACTTTATAACTGTAATGTTGCTACTGTTATGAATTATAATGTAAATATCTGATATGCTTAGGCGACTCTCTGTGAAATGAAAGGGTCGTTCGATCGCCAAAGGGGTTGCGAACTGCTGCTCTAGGTCCATCCATGCTGTCACAAATGCCTAGATTTTGTTCTTTTCACGGCCGAGTAATATTCCACTATGTTTATGCCCCACAGCTGTTTTACCCACTCATCCATGGACGGGCACTTGGCTGCTTCCATGTCTTGGCTATTGTAAGTACCGCTGCAGTGCCCATGAGAGTGCATATATCCTTTCAAATGAGTGTTTTGGGTTTCTTTGGATAGAATAAAGCTTTTTTTTGTTTAAAGAAATTAAAAGAAGCAGTTCTTCCAGGACCAGCCCACGGTCGCCTTGCTCAGCAGGCGCCTCACCTGTCTGATTCAGGGCAGCCATGACACCTTCCTGGTGCGCAGCCTCTCCCCAGCTCGGAGCTGTGATGTACAAATCTAAACACTGTTAGAGCAAAGCAGCTTGTGAGGTTTCAAAAATTAGGATTTACCATTTGTAGACATAACTGTTATTATATTAGTCAACTCACGGTACCAATGCGTGTTCAAGAATATTAGCCCATTAGATTGAGGGAAACAGGCCGCTTCCCTAATTTGGAAAGAGAGACGGTGGAGTGACTGGAGCCCAGGAGAGCGTCGTGAGCTTTTCTTGCAGCAGGCAGCTGTCTGGGGCAGCTCCCGGGGCAGGAGGAGGGGTATTTAGGGTGTGGACTGAAATGCCTTCACTAACAACTGTGGCATGCTGGCTCACACACCGCCGCCACCACAGCGGTGTGGGCACGTTGCATTAGGAAATGCATCTGGTTCAAAGGCGAAGGAGTGACCGGAACACTTAGGTCAGCTGGACTAGCGTTTCTGTCGACAGCAAGTGGTTCTCGAACTTGGGTGCCATTGAAATCTCCTGGTTTGTTAAAGAGGCAGCTTCCCAGGCCAGGTCTCAAGGCTACAAAATCGAATGCCTGGCTGCAAGGGCCAGAGCCTGGATCTTTAAGGAGCCACCGAGGTGACTGTTACACTAACGGTCCTCAAAACTCGGTTTAGG
>NW_005874811.1:0-5535 GCF_000147115.1 Myotis lucifugus
TGCTGTCCTGGCTCCTGCATTATTCAGGAGCCTCAGGAGACCGGTGCCTGGGTCAGGCCACACACACGCGTGCGCGCATACACACACACACACACTCACACCCCTGCCAAGGGTCCTGGACAGGCAGAGGGAAGCACAAGACCCTCTGGACCCAACACTCATCCTCACCGGGAAGTCCAAGGTTCCTGAAGGCAGGGCCAAGTGGACCAGGGGTCTCCTGCTCCCTGACTCGGACAATTTCTCCTTCCCCCCCTGCAGCCCCTGGAACCACTGGGCGACGAGGGACCAGTTTCCAAGCCGCCCTCCACTTCCAGGACAAACCGGTCCCATTTCTCACACCATTTCATGTTTCTCCCAAATGCATCAGTCATGTGACTAGCTCTCTCCTGGGGTGCCCTCAAGTCTTCTGGTTCCTGTTCCCAGGTCCCCCCACCCCGGGCACCCTCTGACCCACGGAGACATGTATTTGTTCACTCAGACAAAGGCAGAGGGGCTTCCTGGGTGCCAGACACCACCCCAAGCAGTGGGTGTGGATTTGCTGGTTAGTAAGCCCAGAGCAATTGGTTTTTGAACCCAAGGTAGGAATTGGTATTTATGATATTTAGCCATCATTCCAGACTGTTCGAGTCATTCCGAATTCTGCTTGTCGCCCAAAGAGAAGGACAGGAACCTTGACTGAACCTCTAGTAGTGACCATGCTCACGTGGTAGGTGCGCTTCATGGCAGAACGTAAGCTCCCTTCGGAATGGCGCCTCCCTATCCCCAGCACCTGGTTCTGTGCCTGACACACAGCAGGCACTCAGTAAACATTTGGGAGACTGAATGAACAGACATCTATCTCATTTAGTTCTCACAGCTTCCCTTTGAGGTAAGTACTTATCCTTTTTAGACAGGAGTGTACTGAACTCGGAGAGATTATGTAACCCGCCTAGGCCCACACAGCAGATGGCTGAGCTGGGACCCGAGATCAGGTTTGCCCGACTCCTCAACCATCGGACTTCGCTGCCTCAGAGCTCTCGTCTTCCACGGTGAGGCAAGTTTGTCCTCAAGGCTACAGATGGTCTATTGGAGGATATTATCAGCCATGACATTACCTCTTGGATGGATAACTGTTGCCCAGTATGGTGTAAGGGGGAGACTTAAAGATGGGGACAGGAAGCACTGGGGACAGACGGGGCCAACAGGAGGCTGAGATGTTCTAGACCAACAGTGGTTTGGAGGGCTGGGGGACTCTGAGGACAACATGGGGGAGCAGAAGATCAATCTAGGGTAGGCTATGGGTGTGGGTCCCCCTTTAAACCCAAAGGAGAGGGCAGCCCAAGGAGCAGGCAGGCCCCCACCCCCCCTCCCACCCCACGCTTACTTGTTGCTGAAGACTTTGCTGTAGTTGAAGATCTGAATCTCGAGCACCTCATTGTTGTCGATGCTGCTGGCCACCGGCCACCGGAAGATCTGAGGAGAGAGGGATGGCTGTGGCCTTGGGTGGACATGACAGGAGGGGTGCGGGGACTTGGAGGGATCCCAGGTAAGCTGGCCCCTCACACTGGCCCAGTCTACACAGGGGCAAGGTTCACATCTGGAATCTCATCTCATTCCAACCACCCCAGCTGGAATGGGAGGAGATGTGGAGGACCTGAGTAGGCATCCCTGACCCACTCTGAGAAACGAGAGAAGACCAGGCATAAAGAGGATGACAGATTGGAGTAGTAAACCCTTCTGAGCTTGACTTTGAATAACGGAAAATGACCAGAAAACCCCGAGGTCTACTCAAACTGCACTGAGCCATGGCATCACGGGGGAGCTTGGGAGAGCCGTGGAAGGCAGGGACTTTTAAATTTTGTTTCATTTTTATACCCCATTGAATTCAGACTGCTCAGCAGGCTAGAGAGACATAATCATGATGGTAATAGTAACAACAGCTGCCATCGACAGAGAACTTTTTCTTATGCTTTAGGTGCATTCATTCATTTAGTCTTTGCTATAACCCCAGAGGATGCAACGTGTCCTCTGCTGTATGGACAGAGGCTCGGGCTCAGAGAAGCGGCAGGAACTAACGCTTGGTTGTCAGTGGTAGAGCCGGCCCTGGGGAGGCTTCTGGGAGCCCAGCCTGCAAGTCTGCCGTTTCAAAGCCACACTTCCTTCTCCCAGTCTGGGGGCTGGGGGTCTGGGGGACACGGGCCAGTCTGGAAGGTCACTGCCAATGTGGGTAGGGACTATCTCAGAAAAATGGCCTTCATGTCCCCTCTCTCTGGACTGACCAAGTCCCAGGGAGGCCCCTGATACCACCCCCTGCACCCCTCCCCTTGCCCTGTGGTTCAGCTGGAGCTGCAGGAGAGGGAGGAAGAAGCAGAGAAGGGAGGGGCTGGGGAGGGGAGGGTCCTGAGCAGGGCCTTGGGCTGGAAGGAAGAGGGCAGGTGAGAGGGGCCTGGCGCAGCCTGCCTGGCCCACAGGCCCCGTTAAGCAGCTCCTGCTCCTGCTGCTGCCTGTCTGCTTCCAGCTCAGCCGAGTCTGCGGTTTGCTTAATGAAGTTGCTTTTGTTGGGCTTCGGGGAAATAAGCAGGCGCATGAAGGCCGGAATCAGTAGCTCGGTGCTGAGGGGAGAGGGCTGGGGAGCCACCAAGGTCCGTTTTCTTGGGATGAAGGGGCAGGGGCGTTTGATCCACCCGAGGGTCTGTGGGTGGGGTTTGGGCTTTGAAAGGAGAGAAAGATGAGAAGAAAAAGGAGATGACGTTAGAGGAAGAGGGTGTTGAAAGTGACATTAACTGGGTGAACACAGAAGTCATTTTGAGGAAAAGAGACCTGGAGAAGGAAACTGCTTGTGCCTTCTGTTTGCCCATCACCACCCACTTGCCCGGCGATGGAGGATGCATGAGCCACAAGGGCCCTCGGGAGTAACAGCTGACCATCCTTAGCCAGTTTGCGGATCGGGAGAGGGGAGGGGAGCCTCTGACTGGAGGTGAGAGTCCAGAGGAAGCAGGCGGATATGGGGCTCGGAGCCCTTTAAGGGATGTTTCCGGGAAGGAGCCCCAGGAGGAGAGAATGTGAGCAAGAAACTCCTAGAGCCGAGCGGGCCGGGTTGTCACTACGGGTGCCAGAGACTGAGCCCTCCTCTGGGCTTTCATGACAAGAGGAAGGAGAGGCTTGAGCGTGAGTCCCATACGCTTCTTTCACCGCTGGCTTCCTCCCCACTGAATATTCTTCCCTCTCCCCACGCTTCTCCTCCCCACTTTCCATCCACCTACACTCTCCCTGGTCTCTCCATTTCCCTTCTCTCCTGTTTGCTCCTCTGTTATCACCCCATCATTTCAACCCTGTATTAGTTTCCCTTCTCTCTCTCTCTCTCTCTCTCTCTCTCTCTCTCTCTCTCTCTCTCCCCCCTCCCCCTCCCTTCTAGGCCAGCACCTAGCAGAGGTTCTCAAGTCTGCCTGCACATGAGAATCACTTCTGGAACCTTTAAGAAATCCCAAGGCCCACCCTGCACCTGAGACTGATTAACTGAGTCCCTGCGTGGGGTCCAGGTGTCAGTATGGGAAGAGCCCCAGGCGATGCCATGTGTGGCCAAGTTTGAGGAGCACTGCTCAAGGGAAGACCTTCCTGGTGGAGGCAAGTGCCAGCTCCCCCCGCCCCCCTCCAGCCCACCTGCCCTCTCCCTCTGGGGTTTGGATCAGGCAGGACTTTGCAACCTGAACCAGCCTCCTAGCTCCAGGGAAGTGGCTTAAGGGCAGGACTTGGGGCCCAGGGCGCTCTTTGCTACCTCCATTTGGCCCCCTTAGAAGCAGGGGCACGGGCTGTGGCTTGGTTTGAATTTTTCTTGGCTGAGGGGTCGCAGGAGCCCGGGGTGTACAGGGCTGTGACCCAGTTCTCCAGCTCCAGACTTGGCCGTGACCTGGCTGGCCAGGGCGGCAGAGTTCTGCGTCCTATCGGCCCAGCAATCTAGGACTCCACGGAAAGGTTTCCCTGATGCAGGCTGGAGAATGACCTGGGTTATCCTAGCTTCATCGACTGGTCTGGAATGACCTAAATTGGCAGGACAATATCCTTAAAAGGACAGTCTTCTAGATTTTGGAGAGGAAAATCTTAGGGTGTGGTGCAAAGCTTTAGGGTACAATGGGGAGAGACTGTCTTGGGAATTTAAAGACTTAAGACTCAACTTGGGTTTATTCTTTCACTTGGCAATATCCCCTGAGTCCTGGGTTGGGTGCCAAGCCAATGATGAGCCAGACAGGTACACTCCTGGCCCCTCAGGGCTCGCAGCCCATGACTTCCAGGTGAAAGCAAAGTGGGTAGATGAGAGCTTCTTGACCCTCCACCCCGAGGGCTCAGAAGGCCCATCGTCCCTCTTTGTTCTGGGTCCATCTCCCCACGAGACTGAGCCCCGCTGAGGGCAGGAATGAGTCCTGTCCACTTTGCAAGTGGCCATAGGCTGTGGAATCAGATGAGCTTGGGTTCAAACCCTGAAGTGGCTACTTATCACCCGGGATGACGCCCACCCAGGGAGTTATAGCCCCGTGTAAAGCTCTCAGCCCGCCCCGCCCCATGCTGAGCACTCAGCAAAGAGCAGCTGCTTTTCTTACTCTTCCTGGAAGTGCTATTGTCATCTGGCCGCTCCTGTGGGGTCTGGCCACATGGGGCCTGGCTTAGAGCCGAACTGGTTTGCCGAACTGGTTTGATGTGGGTCTGGTGTGGCCAGTCCTGTTTCTCCAGGGCAGGGCCGCTGCTGGCTGCTGGCCTGGCAAAGCCTCTCTCTCTCTCTCTCTCTCTCTCTCTCTCTCTCTCTCTCTCTCCCCAGAGCTGTAAGTTAAATGCAGGATCTCAGGTTCCAGCCTCTGGGAAAGGAGACACCCGCATCCAGGCTCCGTTTCCACCCATTGTTGTCGGGAGCATTGTTTTCCCTCCGCGGCCCCCTCCTCCCGCTCAGCCCCGCCTGCAGCAGCCCCTCCCATCCTTGTCTGAGTAGAGGAGGGGGTTTGCTTTCCTGTCTTTTATTTCATTGTTCAGCCATGCCCCGTTCTGTCTGGCGGGCAGAGCAAGGCGCATAGCCCCATTTTACAGAAGGGGAACCCGAGGCCTGAGAGGGTGGGTGGCCAGCCCAGGGCCACAGTCTATCAATGCCTCAGTGAGGACTGCAGCCCAGGGCTCACGACTCTCAGCCAGTGTGCTTTGTACTAGTGAGCTGGTTCCCAGGTTGCAGTAAGGACGAGAAAAGGGAATTCTGAGAAGCCAAGAGGCCTGCAGAGGTTTTGTGAGGAGCAGCTGGGGTTCCCTTCTAAGCTTGTCCTGGGGTCACTGGCAGGAAGTTCAGGATTTGTCCGCTCCAGGCTGGGGAGACAGGTGCAAGCCTGGGCGCAGCTCCCCTGGGCCCTCCCTGAGCCGGGGTGGGAGGCTGGCCTCTCCTGCTTTGTGGGGTGTCGCTGCTGACCGGTGGTGGCAGGCGTGGCCACTTCTCAGAGGGAGAAATGGAGGCAGCGGGGGGAGGGAGGGGGCGGGGGGGGGGAGAGACTCCCACCCAACAAAAGCTCGCGGGGGGTGGCCAGG
>NW_005874811.1:5975-14620 GCF_000147115.1 Myotis lucifugus
GAGCGCCCCAAGTCATTTAGCATCCTTGCCCCATTCCACTGAGTGCCAGGGGTCGCCCCTGTGACAACCAGAAACACCCCTGCCGGCCCCTGGGTGAGCGGGACCTTCCCATCTCAGGGCTCCTCTCTGACAGTGACGCGTGCTTCTGCTCATCCCTCCTGGCGTCCGCCCCTTCCTTGGTCTCTCCCCACTGGCACAGGGGCTCCCCAGGCCCAAGTTCCTGCACGAATCCTCATCCGTGTGCTGTTGAGCCTGGGGGCTGGCACGCACTAGGTGCTAGAACACGGTCCCTGGCTGGGGGGCCGCATGGACTGACTCTCCAGCTGCCCCACGCCAGGTAGCGCTGGGAAGGACACGGTGATTAACTTCGAATGTCATGTATACCTGTGGCTCAGGTGTCCCGGGGGCAGTTAATGGAAAGGAGTGGCAGTGCCCTTGGAGGGGCATCAGGTTGCTCACTGGCTGGAGGCCTGAGTGGACATGTCCCCTGGGAGACTTGGTGAGGGGGAGGGAGTCGGGTGCTTTGCCTGACCGACGGCAGGCCGAGGCCCAGGGAGGCGGGACTGTGGGGGAGTGGGCCAGGCAGCCTGCATCTTCACCAACCAGCCGCTTCCTCTCGGGGCCCTGATTGAGGGAATAAGGAGGGAAGAGGATGGGCAGGTTGTGTAGTGGGGCACGCCCGAGGCCAAGACAACTGGCTGAGGACCCAGCAACGGTTCTGTAGTCACAATGATTCCTCATTTTGTTAATCATTTTACAAAGAGACTTCATAGCGTCAGCATCCCCATTTGACAAATGTGGGTATTGAGGTTTAGAAACTGAGGCAGAAATTCACCCGCCCCAGGAAGGGGAGAAGGCACAGCCTGGGGCTGTAGTGATCAGTGGTTGCTCCAGAGCCCGGGGGAGAAGGTCGCGGCCTTGCTCCCCGGTGCCTGTAGCTCTGGGCCTATGGACACGGTTGTGGGATGGGCCCAGGGTGAGGAGGAGACAGAGGTTCCGAGTGGCCCCTCAGGATGGTGTCTGCTCAGCTAAATGCCAGCCGCAAAGGGAACAGTCTGACACAGGCCCTTCCAAGTCCAAACCCAGCCAGACGTAAGTGCTAGAGCCTGGGAAGGAGGGGTGAGCTGTGATGGGGGTCACATCAGAGCTTCCGCTTTGTGCCAAGATGGGGACTTGAGGCTGTTGGTTCTCGCCCCAAAGTCAACCTGGAGAAATTGCAGAAGCAAGAGGGAAATACGGAATCCAGGAAACAGCAAACAAATCGGTAAACAAATCAGAGGAGCCCAGGGAGACCGAGGGCTGTTTGACTGTGTGGGGTGGACGGAGGCTGACCGTGGGCCGGGGGTGAATGGGAGCGGCAGTGGGAGAACAGGTCAGAGGAAATCTGTGTACCTTCTGCCCTTACCTCTCCCCGGCACAGCCTCGGGCACTCCTTGCTTGCTCCTTAACTGATAAAGTGGGGGTAACAGCCTTGTTGGGAGGGAACTGAGGAAAACAGGTGTGGACAGACCAGCTGCTCACACCTTCTCTCCGTGAACCCCCACAGCTAGTTTGTTAAAAAGCTAGACTGCCTTCTGTCAACCATGTTTCTCCTTAAAGGCTCAGAGATGAGGCCCCGACTCTCTCTGGTGACTGGGGCCCTTCTGGTGCCCGTCCCACCCATCACCCCCTAGACACAGACACAGCCTTTGAAGACTTGTGACCAACAGAGTCGCTGACACCAGAGGGACGTGCACAGGCAAGTAAAGAGCCACTTGGAGAGGCCCCTCCTCCAAAAGAGACAACACGCCGAACAGATGCACCAGCTGGACCAGGGTCAGGAGAACCAACGGACCATAGAGAAATATATTAGCAATGAAACCAGGACAAGGAATCACAAAGAAGAACAAATTAGTAAACTTGGAAGATCAATTTGAAGTACTCCCTCAGAAGACAGCAGGAAAAGTTAGATAGACCCAAAAACATAAAAGCTAAGAAATCACAGCTAGAAATAGAAGTACTGACATCTGATAATAGGGGCTGGTCAAGGAGAGAATTATATAAAACTGAATGGAAGGAATATTTGAAAAAAAATAATGGAGATAGAATTTTCTATAACAAACGAAGGATAAAAGGCCTTCAATTAAAAGGGCTCACAAGATAGTGCAAAACAGGAAAGATAAGGAAATGTGAAATCAGAAGCATTATAATAAAATCTAAGAATACCAAAGATAAAGGGATCACACTTTTTTTCCCAGAGAGAAAGAAAATGTCATCCATAAAGTTACAGGAATCATATGGCCACCAGCCTTCTCAATAGCAACACGGGATGATATTTTTGAGGTTGTGAAAGAACTCTGAACCCAGAGTTTTATATCTAGTGAAACTCATTCAAACTGGAAGAAATAAGGAAAAATATTCTCAGAGTTATAAAGCTTTAAGTATGCTACACAAAGACCCAAAATAAAAATGCTTTTGGAGGAAGTACTCAAATAAGAAGGAAAACAAGTCCAAGGGGAAATAATAATAATTTATTTATTTATTTATTTAAGCTATCAATAGGGATACATAATCATAAGTAAGGGTAACTACCTTGAAAACAAAAATAGAATGTATAACTTTTCAAACTAACAGAAGAAAACGTGATTTATTCAATGGAAAGCTGGAAAGGAGAAAACAAGCAAACAAAAGTACAATAAGTGAAAAATATAAAATAAGATAGTAGTAGAAATAAGCCTATAACAGTCATAATAGATGTAAATGGATGAAACTAATCAATTAAAACACAAAGACTCTCATATTGGGTATGAAAACAAGGTCTAGTAATACATGCCCCAAGAAGACACACTTGTATTTAAAAACACAGAAATATTAAAAATAAAAGATGACAAAAATATGACAAGAAAATAAAAGTGTTGAAAAGATATACCAGCTAAATGCACCAAAGTAAGTTGAGATAGCAATCCTAGTCATGGATAAAATAGAAATTAATGTAAAACACATCCCAAGAGACAAAAAGGGATATTAAATAACGGTAAAAGGAAAAATAGACAAGAAGACCCAGCCACCGTGAGCATATAAGCAACCAGTAAGAGTTTCAAAATACATCAAGCAACGGCCGATGGAACTGCAGAGGGAAATATATAAATCAACAACTATAATAGGAGGTTCTATCACAGCCAATTTTGAAAATGATAGATCAAGCAGAGAAAAACAAGCAGAAAATAGAATAACCTAACTGGCAAGCTTGAGCTTGTATAAAATAACATATGCTTCAGCTTATATTGCACTATACTATAGAGAACCCTACACTAACACATTCTGTTTAAGCTGAGGATGCAGTTATGACCATGAATTAGGTCATAACAGAAGTCTCAATAAATTAAATTCCATAGAATTAATAGCATAGAACTATGTGCTTGGATAGTAATGCAATAAAACTAGAAATGAATTAAATCAAGAGCTAAAACATCACACGTATTTGGAAACTAAAGAAAATGATATAACTCTTGGGTGTAAAAGAAAATCGTAAGGGAGGGTGGGGTAGGAAAGGCCAATGAGGGGAAAAGGGGGACATATATAATACTTTCAACAATAAAGATTAAAAACAAACAAAAAAAGAAAATCATGGGGGGATGTAAGAAATATTTAAACCGAATAGTAATGAAAGCACTACTTCCTGGGGGAGTGTGTAAGTGAAACGTGTAGGCCAGCGGTTCTCAACCTGTGGGTCGCGACCCCTTTGGAGGTCGAACGACCCTTTCACAGGGGTCGCCTAAGACCATGGGAAAACACATATATAATTACATATTGTTTTTGTGATTAATCACTATGCTTTAATTATGTTCCATTTGTAACAATGAAAATACATCCTGCATATCAGATGTTTACATGACGATTCGTAACAGTAGCAACATGACAGTTATGAAGTAGCAACGAAAATAATTTTATGGCTGGGGGTCACCACAACATGAGAAACTGTATTAAAGGGTCGCGGCATTGGGAAGGTTGAGAACCACTGGTGTAGGGTGACCAACCCATCCTGGTCTGACCAGGGCTGTTCCACTTGGGGCTCTGAAAGTCTGTGTGCCAGGCAGACCAGGGTGGAGCTCGCCCTCATGTGTGTGGGTGTGTCCCGTGGAGCGCTGTGCGGCAGGGAGAAGCAATAGGTTGGCATAGCCAGAGGATGGAATTAACTCTGATGCTCAGTGACACAAAGTAATATATATAACACAGCACCATTTCAGTAAACATAAATTACATGCGCACAAGACAATGATAATCTTACAAGAACACCCAGGAAACGAAGAGATGCACATTAAACACATTAGAAGGGTTGTATATGGAGGGAAGGAATGTGGGACTAAAAGAGAATCACGCATACACACATGCATACACGCATAAAAACAAGAGCGGGCCTTGTAGGGACCAATGAGACAATGGCCCATACACTAGGCCAGTGATGGCGAACCTTTTGAGCTCGGCGTGTCAGCATTTTGAAAAACCCTAACTTAACTCTGGGGCCGTGTCACATATAGAAATTTTTTCATATTTGCAACCACAGCAAAACAAAGACTTATATTTTTGATATTTATTTTATATATTTAAATGCCATTTAACAAAGAAAAATCAACCAAAAATATGAGTTCGTGTGTCACCTCTGACACGCGTGTCATAGGTTCGCCATCACTGCACTAGGGGAAAATGTAACCCTCTGAGCCTGAGGGTCAAAAGGGGAAAAAATGCTTTCCTGGGAGACAGTGGGAAGGGCACCCCCGCTCCTAGAGAGAAAGGGGTGAGGTTTCTGTGAAACGGGCTTTGTTGGAAGGCGGGTGGGTCAGCCTGGGCCCTCCACAAACCCGGGGCGGGGGGGGGCGGGGGGGAGCCCCTCCCCTAGGCCTGCTGGGCCCTGAGCTGGGGCTCACTTTGAGGCCTTCAGCACCAGTGGGCCTTTTCCAGAGAGAAGGAGAGGCCCTGCCTGGCAGCAGGCGGGGCTCGGCGGCCCTGCATGGGGCTCTCTTGGGCAGCAGTGCCTGAAGCAAACCGCCTCCCAGGATTTGGGGCCAGCGCATCCCCAGGAGGCAGGGAGGTGCTGTTCAGGGCTTGAGCTGCCCCTGCGAGAATCCTACCTCGTCGAAGTCAGCCACATCCTCGCAGTTCTCCAGGACCCGGGAGTGGAAGGACTGCCCTGGGTGGGAAAGAGGAGAGTTCAGAGTCAGACCTCCCTGCACAAGAAGCTTGGGGTTGGACCTCTAGACCCGAAAGTCGTCATGACAACATTGGGGAGCACTTGTTATCAACGGTGGGACCTCACTTCTGTGCGGCGCTCTCCGGGCGGGGCAGTTTCCACAGGGTCTGGCTGACCTCAGCAGCCTCGCTGGCCTTTAGCTGCATTTTACAAACGGGGATACTCAGTTCAAGAAGGCACAAGGCTGGTTAGACGTGTGGGGAGGGGCTGCATCTGAGCTAATGAGGAAGAGGCTATAAAGCAGGAGCTACAGGCACAGGAAATAGAAGTGAAGTAGACAGATGGGAAAGAAAGCGTCTTTAGCACTAGCCGGGGACAAAGCAAAACACCAAAAAAGAAAAACCTCAACAACAAACCGCGAGGCAGCCGGGGGAGAAGAGGGAAGCAGGAGATGCGATGCCTGAGCGTCTGTTAATATTCCCACGGATAACAGGCAATGTACACTGAGAATCAGGTGAGCACCTCTGTGCGCTGGGGGTTCCCCCAGGACCTGCCTTCTGATAACCAAAGGCCTCTCATCCTAGAAGGTCATAATGAGCTTTGGATGTGGCTGTGCTCAAGGGTCTCCTGGAATGAAAATGAAGCAACTCAGTGGGTGGGGGCCCCGGGCCGTCCGAGACCGAGCCAGGGTTCCAGCTCTGAAGCCTGCCCTGCCCGCGTGTTTCCAATAGCCTGTTGGAGAGGATGCGAACGCAGTAAAATTAGCCATTGCAGAATTTACACACGAGGGCTGTTTCAGAACGCAGTAAAACCTCATTGCCGCAAGCCCTGGAGATTTTAAATGTGGTGAATATTGTCAAACAGACTGAGTTAAATTTTATCTCTAGATATTTTTTTTTTTAAAGAAAGGATTTGCTGAAACAAATCAAACCAATCATACAGCAACAGCGGAAAGGCCAATTTACTAAGAAAACAGAATGCCTGGGGCATTTGCGGAAAGCCGCCTTTGAGGGGGTTTGTATAAACAGTGGCGGGGATCATTCCAGGGGTCCTTGCTAGTCACTGGGACAGAGCCAGGGGGACCTCTGCCCTTTCCCCCAGTTCTCAGTGGGGATTGCTAACCCCACCTCTCTTTCCAAGTGCACTTCCACTAGCATCCACTGCACTCCGCACCATCCTGTTGAAATTCAGCTCCATTTTAAATGGCTTTGAGACAAAATGCTTTAAAATCCCAATATCCAATTACCTTTCTTGCCACAGAGAAGATTGGGAACAAGGCTTGAGAGAAAGAAAATCGCCCGTTCTCCGCGGTGGGGAGGCTTTCGTGGGCAGAGTGAGGCCATTAGATGGGAAATTAAACAGCATCCTCCTCCCCTCAGAGGCAGCTGCTCGTGGGGTAGCTGAGCCGCTCAGTTTGAAATAAACTCCTGAGTCAATACATGAATTTGGACAGCGGACGCTGTGCTCACAGCTGTAAGTTGTGACACCGGATCTACCCAAATGGAGGGGCTTAACAGGAGTCCAAAGCTTAACAGACGTTACTTGTATGTCATTGGCCATTTTCAAATACCTGGACTGCAGCCACCCTCCGAGATGCAGGTGAGCTCAGCTCTTGTCTCCTGTGCAGGATGGAAGACTAGCCTTTCATGGGGCGTGACTTAAGGGGACAAAACATCCCGTCTGCACCAAACCGCTCCCTCTTGCAGACAGTTTACCTTGCTAGAGCCGGACCTGGAGCAAAGGCAGGCATGTAGGGACTGGGCTATTCGCCTATGCACATTCATTCATTCATTCATTCCCCCCTACTCCTGCTGTGTCAGCACAGCCATGGGTCCCTGGAGGAGGGTGGGGCGGGCTGCACAATGAGTTGGGATGGGGATGCTGCCTGAACGAGCCTATTACAATCCAGAAAGGGGATAGGTCAGACATATAAAAGGCTACTTACTATCTGAGGCAACATGTGGTGCTTGGCATGCAAATGGTGTAAATGAAGTGACAGCACAGGAAAAGGAGAGCTGGCCTCCACCTCCAGATCAAGAAGGTGTGGGAGAGGCAAGGGCTTTTACACGGGAAGGTTGATGGATCAGCTCTGCAGAGAGATTGGGAGGAGGGAGAGAGAAGGGACATCCGGTGGGGAGCACAGTGTGAGCACAGTTTGGAAGCGTGGAGCAGAGAATGGGCTCAGGGCAGCGGAGTGGGACACAGGACAGGTGAGTTCTGATGGTGGAGGTAAAAAGAGAAGGGTCTCCCTTCAGGGTCCACAGAAAGAAGACCCTGGGGCTGGGGGGCCCGGGTCCTGAGAGAGCACAGGTTGTGGTGCATCTAAAGGGGAAGCTTCCGGGACATCATGTTTCTACACAGGACCTGGCGCTGTGGCCTCTGTCAGCGCCGTTACTCTCTTCCCAGTGTGAGCTAGATAGAGAGTGAAGCCCCCTGCCTGTCACTCAGATTGTCACTGTTATTCCTTTTTGTTATTTAAAATCAGCAAAACCTCATTGTCAGCACCGGCTATATGGAGAGTCCTTCATCAAGCTCCCCATTCCTAGCTGCAATGCTGTAACGTCCCCCAATCAGCTGCCTCTGCTCCTCCAGCAGCTCAGGAGTGGTGGCCCTGCTGTGATTTCACTCTCCCAGTTCCGATCAGCCACTTCCTCTCAGAAGGCCAGCTACTCCCACCAGCGCCAGAAAGCAGGGCCCCGGCATCCCTGTGTGCAGAGAAAGAGCCAGGGTCTAGGCAGGTTTGGGGCCCGGTGCCGCAGCTCAGGGCGGAAGGAAGCAGGGAGTGGGGCTGACTATTCAACCCCCAGGGTCATCATCTGTAAACCGGGACAGTTATCCTGGACCAGCCTGCATCCTGGAACCACAGTGAGGACCAGCAAGAGGCTGCTTCTGTGAGAGTCTGAGTAAAGCATCCCTTACAAGCACCAGGGGCCTTTGGGTACTGGGAAGGCTCAATGGCCCGCCTGCCTGAGTTCAAACCCCAGCTCTGCCACATGCTGGCCATGAGCCCTGGAAGAAGTTAGCCTGGCTTTGCCTTCGTTACCTCATCTATAAACGGAGGAGATGCGGGTGCTCATGCACCTGGCGCGTTGTTCATCACCCGTGAAGAAAAGGCGATGATTCTACTAATAAGTCCTTTAGATAGTCACCTATGTTTTAAATATAAAAATGGTCTCCTCTATGATAAATCACTTTTTGTAGAGTATTTTTAGCAGTATATAATCAGGAACAATCTTCTTCCTCATCTTACATAATATTTTTCAAGTTTTAGTTATTTTAGGTGTGACTAGCTCTTTTTTTAACTAGATAAAATTTATGTTCACTGCTCTTAAGTGCACAATCCGATGAATTTCGATAAATGCATATTCACTACACACTCAAGATATAGTTTTCCGTCAATCAAATCAAATAGTGTGACTCCTCCAACTTTCTTCTCCATTTTCAAATTGCTTTGGCTCTCCTAGATTCTTTGGGTGTC
>NW_005874812.1:0-8297 GCF_000147115.1 Myotis lucifugus
TCAATAAAAATATATATTTTTAAAAATCACACCTTTCTATAGACATATGGTGCATAGTGAAAAATGAAAGACTTATGAATGAACTCCCAATGAAAGCTTTCTTGGCCCGGTACAAGACTCATTATCCTGCTGTGAATGAAGACAGAGCCACATGCTAACCCTGACAAGCTGAGGGGAGGCCTGTGTGGCAAACCTTCCAAACTCAGAGACCAAAAGTAGCCACATAGGATGGTTCGAACATAAACATTTCTAACGAAAAGTGAGCCTGTAGCTTCCTTGACAAAGGTGAAGCTTCACTTTAAGTGAGCCTGTCTATTGTCTTTTTGCATCTAAGATAAGATATCTTTGAAATCTCAGAGTAATCCCCTTTGCGGGGCATAATCACCGCACCAGAGCACAAGACCACTGTGCCCTTATAGTTATTTTGTTCCCATGTGCAATCTCTATGTGTTATAAATGTTAATCATGAACTATCCTGTACCCACCAATGTAAAAGGAGTATGTGTTTCTCTATTTTGCCTACTTATCTAATCCCAGAGATTTCCCCTTTGCCTTTTCTTGCCCCCGTAATCTACCTTATGTAATTCTCTTTATATCTCTGGTTTTTATTCTAATGCATAAAATAAGCTGCAAAACTGTCCTTCTGTGGAACATTTTCTCAATCCATTTAAATTTTGCCTCCCAGTGTGAAGGCAATTCGGGGCAGCAACCTAGGTCTGTGCCCCGTCAAACCTGCATTCTAGCGTGTATGCATACAAGCCTACAATTAAACCCCAACCCCCTTTCCGCTTGTGGCCTAGCCTTGAAAAACCTGTCTTACAGGGGCCATAAAACTATGCAAAACCCCTGCAAGAGCTGCCAGCTCCTGGCACCAGACGGAGTCTTGTTCAAAATCTCACTTCCCCCTTACAACCATCACAGGGGCTGCAGAAGCCCTCAAATATCCGGAAGCCTAGTGCATATCTGGGGCACAAAGAAACTAGGGGGATAAAAGGGAAAGCCCTGCCAGATTTGATGCTAAGATTTGGGAACCAATTCCCCTGAGCCATTCAGCACTGGTGCTCCTGCAATAAAGTGCATTTCCTGATCTTCCGAGAGCCTGGCTGTTTTGTCTTCCTGCCGCCTGGAAATTTTGCTGTAACACCAGCAATTGTCATCAGTGTGACTCAAATAATCTCATAAAAATTCTCTACAGGTTTTGATGTTTCTTATGTCAACACTGCAAAGTTGTGTTAGAGAAGTGGCATATAAAGAAAGTAATTAGAAGTAAATCTCAACCCTGCTTCAGTAATATGATTAAAATGGGCCTTATTTTCTCTACAAGAAAATAAAAGAAGTTAACAATGTTTGATGAAATAGGTGTACATACTAGTTCAGTCTCCTTAATTGCGGGATTCTTTCAGTATTGGGTTATATCCCCAGCCTGATTCTTCACAAAACACACAATGGGATCATCTCTATAACCAAATGCATGATGGTGTATTACTGTTTTTTAATGTATACAATTCTTTTCTCCTCGGGATTGAAAATATGAGGAGCATAAGTAATTGCATGTTAAGAAGCAATAATGAAAATGCAATTGCTATCTTTCACATGGAAACAAAGATTTTGATGAAATTAAACCAACCAACCAACCAACAAGAAAATAACCAATAATCACCCCACCCCTCCATAAACATTAACAAATTTAAGAGTGCTATTAAAACCAATGTCAAATAGAATGTTCAGCCCAGAAACCAGTCAACTTGCTTTTCAATGAAGAGAGATAATAACTAAGGTTAGGGATGGTTTCTACAAAGATTCTCTCTCTCAAAAATCAAGTGGTTTCTGTCCAGTCAGTGTGGCTCAGTGGTTGAGTATCAACCTATGAACCAAGAGGTCACAGTTCCATTCCCAGTTAGACCACATGCCTGAGTTGCATGCTGGATTAGTAGGGCCTGTGCAGGAGGCAGCCAACCAATGATTCTCTCCCATCATTGATGTTTCTATCTTTCTCTCCCTCTCCCTTCCTCTCTAAAGTCAATAAAAATATATATATTTTTTAAAAAGTCAAGTAGTTTCTTCCCTTATATAATGTGTGGGCAAAAATGTAAGAAGTTTCCATAAATGTAATGGTTAATTTCTTAAGCATTCCTTGAACCTAAATCTTTAAATATTACAGTAGTTTTTGAAGAATAAGTAGAATATTAATTAAATATTTATTACGTAAATTTAATAATTTTTAATTGGTATATACTAATCCTCAGTGATATTTTTTTCTATTTTCTTTATTTTATTTTCTATGTTCTACTTCTTGCACTAATTGAATTTCTTCTCTTAAAGCTCAGAAATGTAAGCCAATAAATCAAGGGATATCTTTATATCTCACACTGAATATGCCTTGACATTGGATGCCTATTAATAATGGCAATGATAGTAACTTAAACAGACCCCTCTTAAGTGCAGCTGCCATGGGTTATTACTAGTGAAAACTATGGGAATGGCGGCCTTACTGTCCAGCTCCTTATTGCTTGGCTCTCACTTAGTAGCCTTTGAACTATGAAATAACTTAGAGAACGTGAGGGTAAGAGAGGACACTGTCAGTTGGCAGCTTGATTGACTGATAAAGGAGGAATTCTGACACCACTTATGGAAGAAATTGAAGAAGTGTCAACATCTAGTAGCATGGTGTGGTGATAGGCACCAAAGGCTGAAAACACTTTTCTTCTTGTTGTTGTTCTAATGGAAGGCAATGAATCAGTAATTCAAGAAATGTCATCAATTTATTAAATAGCATCATTGCCTTAATCTGGAGACATTTAAGATATATTTTTTTAAATAGACCATTTAAAAAATTTTGTCAGAAGCTTGACATTGCTAAGATTTTAATATTATACTTCTGCTCATAGCTATTTTTCTTAAAACATTGTTTTGCTTCAATTTTTAACTCTAATTTAGAACCTAATTGTTCACTTTATCAAATTAAGTAGATTCTCTGTTTTCCTTTCTTTTTCTCCTTATTAGTGTGGATGCCATATTCTCTGAGAGTTTCAACATTCTAAGTAGACTCAAAGTCCTCCTTGGTTGGCTGTGGGTACCTTGTCCTTAGTGTGGCTCCTGGGGTACCAGAAGGCCTTCCTACACATCAGAGTTGCACCTGTCTTAGTTCTCAGGAGATGCTGCAGGCCTGTGCTTCAGATGAGGCCTCTTTCCACACATCCCCAGCACATCCGACTCTTGCTGGTTACTAGGTGCCAGGCTTATGTGGGTGGGGGTTTCTTTATTTTCCTGGTCCAACCTACGTTTTAATACATATTTAATATGATAAGATCATATATATGCATATATATGTTCTTATTATCTTAAAAGAACCTGAGGGTCTATGAACAAAATTGAATGAATCAAAAAGCTTATAGAATTCATACATTAATAAAATTTCAAAGTAAAGAAAGTAATAAATAAAAACCTCCTAAAATCTTAACTAAGCATATAGCTAGTGAGAAATCAAAATGTAAGTCAGAGATATAGCACATATTAAAAAATTACAAATGTTCCTTTTTCTCTATGAAATAAAAAATGTTTCTTTTAAAAAAACCATTCATCTATTTTATGAATTTAATTTTAACAACTTCTGAGCAAATATTTCCCATAAAAAACACATTTTATACTAAGCTTAGTTAGAAATTAATTTGGAAGTAAACTCAGTTCAGATAAAAATTCAACCAGGCTTGGTTATTAATCTTTCATTCTTTAAAGTGAGTGAGTTAACTATTTAATGTGACTCATTTATTCAGGTGAATAAGCTCAAATGCCATCAAGAGGATGGGATATTTAGTGAACATAGAAATGAGGGTAGAATCGTAAGGGCAATTCTGGTGCGTAGGAACATTGGGAGTTGTGGAGAAGAGCATCATTTTGCCAGAGTGGGGCCTGGATGAGCTTTCTGTAGCTGAAGAATCGGATGTGAATATTTGGGGTTTGGGGTAGAGAAGAGGGAGCTTCAGACTGTAAAGAAAGCACAAAGTATGGAACATGGAAAACAATTAAGTTGTAATTCACTAATTTAACCCTTATACTAGGGCTGACCATGCCATGAGGTATTTCTCACACAATAGAATAATATGTCTGTCTCTAGAAAGAAAACCATTTGAATTGTGGTCTTCTCAACTTGAAAAATGTATGAGACAGAGAGAAGTGACTTAGAAACTAAAAATTTTTTGAAATACCAAAAATCAGATTTTGTGGTAGAAATCAAATTGAATGAATTATTTAGCAAAGCAAAGTGCTTTTCATGACTACAAGTCTAGACAGTATAAAAATACCTTAATAAAACTTGATAAATTCTATCCATAAATCAATATTTTTTCAGTTACATGTAATTCCTAAAATACTCTGAAATAACTGTTTCTCTTCTATCTGAATGTAGCTTTGGATCAAAAGTCCCCAGAAGTCAAAGTTTAGATCCGTTAAAATACATTGGGATACGTTGTTCATGATTCTTCATTTAAATTAAATCTTGAAATGACATTTTCTCGCTATTTTGATTATGGGGCTCACAAAGATATGAGAGAACAATTGAGAACAATCTGTTCTTTTAAACTTTACCATAACAGGAAATTGCAGGAACAAAAAAAAAGCCTGTCTGTCTTTGCACAAATGCTATTTTGCTGATTTGTTAGAACTTAACTAGTGCCTGATACCTACTTGATGCTCAGTCATTTCTTCCTGAGGAAGAGAGGTCCAGCTAGCTACAACATAAGGATGGTGACTGGAACACACTTGTTGTATATAATAGTTGATGAAAATTCCTTTCATATTTTTCTTTCCAACTAAAAATACACGTATGGTATTACAACACTTCCCAAAACAAAATTAGATGCATATTTATTTTTAAAATCTTTAAGACACTACTCCATGTTCTTCTCTACAAGAGATCAAATATATAATAAAGCCAAGTTAAAACCTGTTTTATCCAAAGTGCACACACTGTCAATATTTTTAATGTTCAGTTAACTTTTATGCAAAGTGCCAGAGTAAACATCTGGTTGCTTTTTAAGAGGACTCACAAATCACCCTCCCCTTCATCCTTCTCCTTTCAAAATCTCAATCCCACACAAAAAGTTTTCAAATTTCTGGAGGGCCACAGCTGGATACAAAATTATGCTGAGTATTAAAATGATAAACCACATTTTTTCTTTCATTCATGGGTGCTTATGCTGAGTGGTAAATACTTTGGGATGATTAAATATGTCATAAATAGATTTACTTTGCAATGTGTTGACCAGCTTAACTTTTTTACCCCAGCTTGATCTATTAAACTTTTGTGTAATATCTGAATATTCTTCATTATCTTTTCTGATGCTAAAGCAACAACATATGGTGCTTTGCAACAAAAGATAATTAGAATTTTTTCTTGCCTGTCTTAAATGCCCTAGTTTTTTTTTTATTAAAGTGTTAATGGAATTTACAAATAATTAAAAAAATATAATGAGAATTTTAAAAAATTATAAAGTAAATTATCAATTTAGCATTATTATCTGTACATTTTCAACTTTTTCAAGCTAATTGGCCCACTCCTAAGAGTAACTCAAACTGTTCTGAATATTATTTTTAGCAAATTAAAAATAAATCACTAATCATCAAGGGAATACAGATCAAAACTACAGTGAGATACGACCTCACACCAGAAATGCTATTAATAAATAGTCAACAAATAACCTGTCTTGGCAAGGATGTGGAGAAAAGGGAACCCTTGGGCACTGTAGGTGGAAATGCAAAATGGTGCAGCCACTGTGAAAAACGTTATGGAGATTCTGCAAAAAAGTATAAATAGGTCTAACAGAAACCCAGCAATTCCACTTCTGGGTATTTATCTGAAAAATGCAAAACATCAATTTAAAAAAATGCATGCGTTACTATGTTCATTGCAGCACTGTTTACAATAGCTATAGCCAAGATATGGAAGCAACCTAAGTGTCCATCAGTAGGTGAATGGATAAAAAAGATGTGAGATATGTGTGTGTGTTTGTGTGTGTGCATATATATATAATATACATATACAAATATACATGCATATGTGTATATCCTATCTAATAAAGAGGGAATATGCTAATTGACCCTCATGCCATCACAAAGATGGCTGCACCCATGGCCAATAAGGAGGGAATATGCTAATTGACTGCGCCACCCTCAAAGATGATGGTGTCCACAGCCAATAAGGAGGGAATATGCTAATTGACTGCCCCACCCTCAAATATGGCATCACCCACAGCCAATAAGGAGGAAATATGTTAATTGACTGCCCCTCCCTCAAAGATGGCAGCACCCACAGCCACAAGATGGCGGTGCCCAGTCCCCTCAGCCACGCTGTGGCGCCAGGCATGTGGCAAGGCCGGGCCTTGCTACGTGCTTGCCTCTGGAGTCCCCTAATCCCCTCAGCCCCCCCCAGTTGCCCAGGGCTGCCCGAGGCTCAGGTAATCAGGGCCCGGCTGAGGCTTGCGCTGCCGGCGGTGGCAGCAGCAGAGATGTGATGGGGCATCGCCTTCCCCTGATCGCCGGGTTGCCTCCCACCCCTGAGGGCTCCCGGACTGTGAGAGGGGACAGGCTGGGCTGAGGGACCCTCATTCCAGTGCATGAATTTTCATGCACAGGGTCTATAGTAACATATAAACCCACACAATGAATATTACACAGCAATAAAAAAGAGTGAAATGTTGCCATATGCAACATATATATTTGTATGCATGTGTATATATAGACACACATATATAAATATACATAAATACATACACATGTCTATCTATTGTACAGCTAAAATAAATATAACTAATATAATATTGTATATTAACTATTCATAAAATAAAAAAATAAATACAATTTAAAATAAATAAATCCAGAATTTCTCCTTTTCTACACAAAAACACACAATGAAATATTACACAACAATAAAAAATAAACAATAAAATCTTGCCATTTGCAACAAACATGGATGGACCTAGAAGCTATTTGGCTAAGTGAAACAAGTCAGACAGTAAAACAAATATCATAAGGTTTCACATATATAGTATCTAAAACAAACAAAACAAAATAAAAACAGACTGGTAGAAACAGAGACAAAAGGGATGGTACCAGAGTGGATGAGATGGGAGGATGGGTAAAGGGTGAAGGGGAATATAGTCAATAATATTGTGATAAGTGTGCACAGTGACAGATGATTACTAGAATTAGTGAGGTGATAACATTGTAAGATATGAAAATGGCGAAACACTGTTGTACATCTGATATGAATATAACTATTACAACATTGTATCCCAACTATTCATAAACTAACAATAAATAAATACAATTTAAAATAAGTAAATAAAACCAGAACTTCTCTTTTTCTATACCCAAGCAAAAAGAAAAAGCCTATCATTCTAAAATGATGGAAAGCCTTTTAATAAGGTCATGGTCTTTGTCCTTTAAAAAGACTTCAAATTAAGACAATATATTAATGAAATTATGGCACTTGGTAATTCTTGCAAAGGGATCTAGAGTTTAATTTATAATATTAGTTCTTGGACATTTCTGGGTATCATGTTCCTCTTTGTCATTTTGGAAAACCAAGTATGGCAACCTGTGTTGTCAAAATGATAGTGGCATGAACTGTAACTCCAGAGCACCAGTTTAGTGCTTACCGAATAGTAGAAACTTGAAAAGTAACTGACAATAAGTTAGCAAGTGAATTAGATCGTTTTCCATAAAGCTTATTTTATTAATACAACTGAATAAACAGGCTTAAGAGAAGCTTTCTGTCTTTGCTATTTCTCATCTTATTGGTCATTTTTAAAGAAATTTCTACACAAAGTCTCTGCCTTTTGTGTGTTTTTTCGATGTTGATTCTGCTCCTTCTTATTGCTATGGCAGGGTCTGATCTTGGCTTCCACTTTAAGAATCATGAATATAAAATGAGGCCTTTGTTGCTCTACATTTCCGCTGCAAACCGCCAGGGTTTTGATTTTTGCATTTCCATTCTTACGCCGCTTCTACATTGCTGTAACAACAAAGCTAACCTCTACCAACCAGATTTGAAGTTGCCCCCACAGTGAAAGAGATTATTATAATTGTCACATTGGGTTTACTTCATTTTAAATTTTCTACTTAATTTTAACATTAAGGAGAAATCAGTAGGCCCCATCTTCTAAACCCCACTCCTCACTTTGCAATTTCCACTATAGAACATCTTAAGCTAACCAGAACAATGTCATATTTATTTATTCATTTCTCATAATATGGTCTGTTATTCTGGGAGGGAAAAATATTAAAACAAGCTCATTCTA